>NC_143016.1:84579573-84599573 GCF_055824585.1 Amblyomma mixtum | reverse complement strand
ACGTAAATCAGAGAGCTGTTAGAAGATTAGCACTAGGTTTCTACGGCGAAACCTCAATGGGGGCAGTGCAGGGGGATGTGGGCTGGGCATCGTTCGATGCACGGGAAGCTGTGAGTATAATATTACGTAAACTATGCCTGGGTAAACTGGACGATAATAGGTTAGCAACTAAGGTATTTAAATACTTATACAGGAAGAGCGTTGAGTCACAGAGGTGGGAAAGAACATGGAAACTAAGCAGTAAGTATGCAGGACACAAGTACAGAGAAAGAAAGCATTAAACGAGAGGCCAGAAACGCGGATTGTAAAAACTTGATTTGATTAATTCAATATGAAATATTGTGTGCACGCACACAATTGTTTGCCGCCTCTCTAGTGAGTTCTGTCATCCCCCTGCGTTAGCGGCCACCTTTTAGGAGCTTTTGAGGTAGTAATAAAGACTACTGCCTACATCACAGTGCCGACTGTCGTTAAAACGTAATAGCACAGAATGAGCTCACCGCGAGGCTTTGTTGCCTGGGCTCAATGACAACTATGTAGTGAAGTGGACTGCTGGCGACTGTGAGAGAGCAGTAGAACTTTTCCTTCTGCTATCATTATTTGTCTTATATCGTATGCCGCGTTCACATTCGTCTAACACGTTTCGCGCAATAATCTATAACGATAATCATGTACGACTGTCCTCTCAAATGTTCTTCATTTCAAGAAACCTTTCCTTTCATGTGTCAAACGTCCTCCATTCAACATTTCAGGCCGCGACCATATTCAGCAACTAGTACAAAAAACAGCTAACCATGTCTTTTTTCTACAGTGTACTTATCTTCTACTTGATTTAGTAGGTGTTGTCTAATATTTGCGAATTCGTGGCGTAGGTACCAAAAATTGGGTGTAAGGGTAAAGGTAAGGCTACTTCTATAGAAATTCTGTGTTAGGTTTTCTGTGTTCGCTTCTCTAACATTAGTAAAGAAAATTGCAGCGCTAAACCACAGCAATTCGAACTTAAAACTTCATGCACACTAGGCACATGCTCTCCCCCGGTGTCATCACGTATTTTCACTTGATTTCCTTCCAATTGAACTTTAAGTACAGTGCGTCTTTACATGGTCAAGTAACCTGTAGAGACACTGGCTAAAGATTCCCGCCCACGTGTGTATCAGACACAGGCATTCCCAACGCTCTGGTCCGAGAGACCGCATGACTTCCGTTCGCATGTACGAGAGGATCTCGGGTTTCAAGTTAGGAAAAGCACTCTCTTTACCGTGAGAGTGATACTTCCTTTCCTATCATTTTCAAACCAGCGAAAAGACACAACACAAGAGAAAAGAAGGACACAAAACAAGGCCGAACTAGCACTTGAAATTTTAATGAACGCAAGAGGCAAAAGAAAACTCTCACAAAGATGCGCGCGCGTAACCCAAAGCAGTTAAAGGGCGAATATCAAACGACAATGAACGTTGTGCAAGTATACCATCTAAAAAAGCAAATTCCTTCCGGTGAGGCCTGACAGGCGGCGTCCTTAGCCTTAGCGACACAGTATGCATCACTATCTGTCTACATATTTTTTTTGTCACTTCTATGCACTACTGAAGTGTAAGTCAAATCAGGAGTTCCAGTTGTCGGGTCGTCCTCCGATTTACATTCGAAAGATTGGCAGCGCATTGACAGATTAGAATGCTTTCCCCATTACCACATAATGTGTTCATTCAAACGCACACTCAGACACCTACCTGTCTGCTGTTATTACTTCCTTCGACAAGGAAGCGGAATATGATAAACCACATTCATCTTGAAAATGATGAACATAGATTTATGGGAGACTGGGCACTACAATCTAGTTCACACAATTTATTCCGGCGTCCTTTTAACGGCGGTGGAAAGACCTTCAACCTTGTTTTTAGCTGTGAAAACAACAGCAACATTTAACTTTGCCCCGACTTTTTCTACTCGGTGCGAAATACCATGAAGGTGACGCATAGCAGCCACCTTTCGACGCTGCGCCACCACTTCAGACTATTCCGACCATTTTTTCCTTTGCCTAAACAGAGTCCAAACGCGCTCCGAAAGGGGGCGAGACGGACAATTGGAAATCCAGCTGCTACTTCCCTTCATTGAAATTTCAATTGCTAGTTCATTCTTGTATTGTGCTCTTCTTGTCTCCTGTGTCGTCTTTTGGCTGGTTTTAAGATGACTCAGTACTAACTCGCCCAGTCGTCAGCCTTGTTGGAATTCCTCCCTTATATTTGCATTACCCTCACTCCGAAAAAGTTACTGAAGTGCACATCACTCCCTGAAGAGTTCCTTCAGCTGATGACGTAACTGTAACATCTGTTTTATCTATCTAAGCATATCAATTTACTCAAGCACAATAACACGACCTTTTTATTTTTGTTCCACTCATGGTACGTTATTACTCAAGAAAGCTCAAGCAGTTGTCATATGTTTATCATACGCTTGTGGCCTGAAGCTTTAGCAGGCTTTAGATTTCGCTTCTCCAACTTTGAGGCAATAGACTCGTTGTCATCACTCCAATACCATTGTTGAGACTTTCGGAGAGCCACGCCATATCGGCGCGGGCTCATGTAAAGGTTTCGATGGATGGAAAGACAGGGTAATACAACACATAATGCTGTATAGCGGGGTAACTTTGACCCCCTCACTCACCTCACCGATGCTTGCATGTTGAACAATAAGCCCTAAGTTAGATTCAAGGCCCGAAGAAATGCAGTGCTTTAGGAGTAGACTTAAACAAGCCCTGATATAACCACCTTTTCAATGTCCTATGTGCGGCTCTCGGGTACCGTCGTCTCTATAAACGTGTTTACACATGCCGGACGTACGCGTCGTCGCCGTCACCTTGTACCCGCGCCGACAGACGGCGAACCGTTGCTTTCTTTTACTTCAGCGTCTGTCCTTGAGTTCAGCGCTTCAGTTCAGGCCTTAAACAGTTACGGATATCACAATGGCCTCTAGCACAACGGTACTTGACTGGCATTCGCCATCGATGCCGGCCTTCGACGAGAGCACGAGATAGCGCACATTTGAAAAAGACAAAGATCAGATGCTATAATAGTATATCTGTTTGTAGCAGCTAGCAGACGCGGCTGGAACCCTAGTGGACAAACCGATTTGACAATGGGAGCAGCAGAAACAACATTTTGTACGTTATCATTCATTTCTAGTTCCTCTACGGCGTGCATATTAACACATTAGAAATAGACTGCTCGATAATTGTACATTATAAACACTATGAGTCTGCAATTATTAAAGGCCTTTTACTTGAGCTGAGGGCCAAAATAAAAATAGACGCGATAGCGTAATGGGTCAATTCCCATATATGCAAAACTGGTCACTTTACATTCATAGACCCTTGGGAGTCCGCGTACCACTACTGGCGCAGTGATGCTACGGTTAAACGATGCGTGAGTGCCCTGCGATGGCAGGTGCTGCCGCCAGTGGGGCTTGTGCGACCTAGGTTGCTCTTCCGGAGCGACCAATCATTAATTTTAACTGCCATCTGCCACGGCGGGCAGCTTGCTCACTTGTTGCACACACAGCGATACCCGGCTTTACCTAGCAGAATGAAGCTATCGATTAAAAAAATGCAGAAGAATTGGTTCTTTAGAGATAACATGACTGAGCTCATAGGAAATGCACCTGTTAAGTTTTAGCGGTATTTAGTAATCCCGACAGCTCTATATCGAAAATGAGAATTTCCTGTAGTTCTCTTTCAGACCAGTAAAAAACGCGAATTTATTTAATACCTATTTCCAGTTGGTTTTTGCTTCTGCCCAAATCGCTCATTTGTCCGAGCCAGATAATCCATTTTAAGCGCTAGAGACACCGATAACAGAGTGTGGCATCCTGAAACTATTTTTGTTGTTAAACGTCGAGAAACTATCCGTCGATGACAACCTTTATTTAAGATGCATTTCTACAAACTTGAAGCGTGAATTGTGACTGCATACCCTACATTATCGGTGCATGAAGGCGGTAATAATCAGCTGGTTCAGATATGTACAGGTGAATGTCCTCAACCATTGGATGCTGCGTAATAACCTAACATATTATAAATAAAGCTTTTATGGGCTTATTGAAAAACTAATTGTCGCCTAATTCGTCGTCAAGATTACTTGTACGCATGAAATGTGATGCAGGAAAGGCATAGCGCGCTCTAAGGCCACTCATAGATGTAGGTAAACCCACACCAACTTTGGCCTGAGCCTTTGCCTATTGAAA
Source organism: Amblyomma mixtum (assembly GCF_055824585.1). Taxonomy (NCBI): domain Eukaryota; kingdom Metazoa; phylum Arthropoda; class Arachnida; order Ixodida; family Ixodidae; genus Amblyomma; species Amblyomma mixtum. The sequence goes on along the minus strand of NC_143016.1, from coordinate 84,595,337 downwards.
GTGTCCCCGCCTTCACCGCTTATTTTCTGTTCAAACTGCGCAGCGCACATAGCCTCCCTGGCCGCTTTGGTGCTTGAGGAGCCCAGAAACTCTGCTATCAAGCGCTTTTCTTAGGTGCACAACACGGTAGACTTACTACGGAGTTTTTGGCGCTTTGATGCAAAAGGGCTAAACGCTAGTCAGTCCCTGAAAATTTCAACAAACACACACTTCACGTCACTACGTGTCTGGAGCTGAAACTGACCCTGTTTTCTTTTTAACTTGAGTTTTCAATGTTTTTCGAAAGCTTGTCTAGGAGTAAAAGAATTGCACATGACTAAGCTCTTTAGAAGCAGAGCTTTATTACAGAACAATACTTTATATATGCGCAAGCCTTGAAGTGAGAAATCAAAATCCGCTGAACTAGGACTATTCAACACCAACCGCATTATAGGTCATGTTATGTCTTAATTTTTTTTTTTTTTTGCTCACTGTGGCATACAGGGCGGCATTCACGATGGAAACCAAGCAACAAGAAAGATTAGGTAAATTTTAAAAAAAGCCTTTTAAACTAAATTCACTGAAGCTTATAATCTGCGAGCACCACACGTTTCCGTTCAACGCCGGCATCTTCATACAGCGGCGACGTTCATACCGCAGGCCACTCCGAAGAATTTGTGACACACGCATGCTATATATGCAAGAACTCTTCTCTCCTGTTAAGGAAGGTGATATACAGCGCAAAAAGAGAAGACACAAACAACAGGACTGGCGCTGAATGAATGGCGCTGAATGAATAAATAACGCTGACCAGCGGAAGTCCTGTTGCTTGGTCTTCTCTGCTGTCCCTGTTTTTTGCGCTGCATATACGTTCCTTAAGATGAGTCATCGACTAGCCCAAACTAAAATTTTGATCTTCTCTCCTGTTTTGCCTGATGTGGAGAAAACTCTCTTCAATGTTTTTTCTTTCTTTAATGAGCGAAAGACCCGCTGCCTTATGTATAGGGCCCGGAAATTTAGGCATTTGCCTAAACATGCCTATAAATGCCTAAACGGAGGGTTTTTGCACTTGCCTGCCTTTTTGTCATTTTTTAGGAAATACTACCTATTTAACCGCATTTTTTGCCTATAAATGCCTAAATCCGGCACTTCGGTCCTCGGTGCCGTTTTTGAATTTTGAGACATCTATGTATGGTGAAAGGCGCGCGCCGATGCACGCACTAAAGGCGCAGGTCTCGCCGAATGTTTTTCTCGAATTGTAACTTGAACGTAGTGTAACGAAGTGTTTATCTCGAAGTGTAGCAAGAGGCGACTTTGGAAAGAGACCTGACATATATTAGTGCAAACTTATCAACAATGACGGAAAGGACGACATAGTTGGAAAAGGCTGTACTCTCAATAGATGAATCGCTGAAGGGGACTGGATGGAAAGAGCGCTACTGCTTCTACGAAGATGCAACAATGGGTAGAAAAAATAGATGCTAGAAACAATTTCCCAAATCAGACACTTTCTACGCGGAGACGACACGGCCACATCATCTGAAGGCCTAAGCCTTTATGAACTCTCATGCTTCAGGTTCGCGCCACTAAGTTCATGTGATGTCAAAAGAACCCTTTTAAAGTACAAAGCTAAGCTTAGCGAAAACCGAAGGAGCTTCAAGTTCGAAAACCTGAGAATGCGCTTTACTGCTTTTGTTGAGGACTGCGTTCGCTCCGTGCTTAACTTATAAAACTTGTACTTATGACTGAAGCGTATTATTCAAAGCGCCTATTTTTGCTTTATAGCGCCTATTTCAATATTTTTTAGAGCCTAGATGCCTGCCTATTTCGGGGTTCTTTAGTGCCTAAATTTCCGGGCACTACATGTAGAAGTGTCTTTATAACAGAGCATCACTACTTTGACTTCACTGAACTTTTACTAGATTATGTAGAGCCGGCGCAAAATCTGAAAATGTTACACGCTATGAGAGAGCTTACCTTTTTGCACATGATATAAGTGCTGGTGTGCTCGCTAGTACTGACACGCACACAGGGTTGTACAATCAAAAAAAGAGTATTTGCTGCCCAAGTCGGAACGTAGACGACCTAGCTTCGAATGTCGCTGTTTCTCATTGCTCACGCAGGTGGTGTGCGTGTTGGTGGCTCTGTAAACATGCGGGCGGATTTAGCCGAACTTTTTGAAGGTCAGAAAGTTTCCCGCTTTTTCGTTTGATATAAGAGAAAATTTATCGCTGGCCTAGATGGCCTGTGTCCTTGTCGCTCCTTCGTGCCAGAACAGTTCCCTCCATGATTTTTTTTGTGCTAACTTCTCTTAGTGAGTACGATCTTTTGCGGGTTGGGAAGTAAGAACAGGCTGGAGTCGTAGCCGCGCAAGTTCACTTTCGAGGGGTCCTCCGGTGCGCTGCAGTTAAGCCGCTGCAAGAGTCGCACAAGGATGTAGAACATGTCGATGTGCGCGAGCTTCTCTCCGGGGCATGTCCTCGGTCCCATGCCGAAGGTAAGCAGTGGCGGGACATCTTGGCGAAGCTTGCCACTGATCGGATCCAGGAACCGCTCAGGCCGGAATTCTTCCGGTTCCTCCCAGAGCTTGTTGTCGTGGTTGACAGCGTAGATGTTGTAGAGTATTCCCGTGTCCTTAGGTATGTCCAGGTTGCCTGCATAGAATAAATGTGTGTGGTAGGTGATGTGCGAAACGGATAGAGCCATGGCATGAAAACCACGAAGGTAGGCAAGCCCGTCCACAGAGGCCAGAAGTAAATGATCTCAATAAGTTTAGCCTCTTCATAATAAAGTCCAAGAGGCACGAAGTTTTGTTTGTCATTGGAAGCATTGTTTCGCTTTAAACCTACTTTTCTATCGGCTCAAATATCATATGCCTGAGCATTACGCAACGTAAACTTAACAGCGGCCTGAGAGATGTTTTTTATCCAATATGTCCATCACAAAGTTTACAGGAGGCTCGCGTTGTCCAGATCGTATATGCAGTGTTTCTGTCGCATGACCAAGTTTTCTGATGATAATGATGTGATGTAGTTTAGTGTGCCTGTATAAACAGGAGCACTAAATGACATCACCACCTGCGCTGTCTGGAGACCGTCAGTAGCGAGTATCGGGCAATTAAAAGAGAATAATTACATTTTAAACTGAGAGAAAGCTATATGGTGCGGGGAGGTTGTACGCAAAGATATTGATACTAATGACCTAATTGTCCTATTCGCCGCACAGTATGACTTAGAAAATGAAAACTGCCATGGAAAGTGAGTGGGGTGTGACAAACAAATAAAACTCTGGTGGCAAAATCTGGTGTTCAGCGCTGTGCAGCACATACTGGCAGGCGCGCAAACTATAAGCGTTTGATGGAACACCTGGCAGCGCGAACACAAACCTGAACTAAACATTAACATATATGAAACGGCAAGGATGAGGGATGGAGGAACGTTTCTGCTTCAGCAAATTTCTTCTACCATAGACACCTTTCTTCCTCACCACTTCTAGCGCATACCTCTTAGTCGGTGCATGTTCTTCTTTCGTCCAGGCTTCTTCTGTTCATGATGCAGCTTGTTCCATTGAACCAACTGGCCCATAAATTCATGTGCTTTGGCAGATGTTCAAATTTTCAGGGCTAGTAGTAAAGAACTGCAGGAGTAAACTCGTAGCCTGTGGAGCTTGTGAAGAGATTGAGGCATTTAACCCCTTTTTTACACTTCTCAACGTACAGGCGTTCAAACCGTCCCATTGAATAAGTGGCGAGTCTTGACTCAGTGCAAGCTCGCTGCGTAAAACGGTGAGATATTATTTTTTTTACCCTTGAGAAACGGTTGACGATTACCATTTGTGATCATTGGTAGGGATATCTGATATATTCAACTCAAACTGAAAGTCGGCGGGAGCTCGAAAGTGGGAGGTTTGCGTGGAAATCGTGTTCAGCTCTCTATAAACCGTTCTGTTTTAACGTGTCTCCGTTTAGAACGATGACAACGTGTCGGGCGAACACAGTGAGGGTGATACTTGGCAGAGGTACTACGCCTTTCTAAATTGCTTGTTATATTCTTGAGCGTATACTTCATCGTTGAGCAGAATAATCAATGACTCATGGAGCCAGAATCTTAGTGATTGGTTCTCGACGCCCGCTACCTGGCCGCAGTAATTCAACCAAGTTGCTATCCATTCCAACATTTCTTCCTCCGTGTGTAATTGGGCGCTGTAAATCATTGCCTCTCACATAGTAACCATCGTTAATTTCATTAGAACTGCGTAACAACAACTTACCGACTTTGGTGTTCGTCGAAGTGTTGTGAGGTGAGCCCAGTGGAGCATTAGGGTAAAATCGAAGCGACTCGAGCAAGCAGGCAACAGCGAATGGAAGCTTCTCTCTGTCGGCGTATGTAGGAGGAGTGCTCCCTGGGAAATACAGTAAGGATACTTTGAGCTGAAAGTTCAGGGCGAACAAAAAGCACCGGAAATTTTCAGGCTCAACACACTCGCGCACTCGTCGAACAGAGGTATCATGCTAGAAAGGTGACCCAGTAGAAAATATTTACGAAATGAGTGCAAACGAGCATCAAAGGCCGTTACAATGTCCTTACAAGGGTTCTAACAATATATCTCTACGCAATTTTTGCTCGTATTGAAAATCAATCCGACGTCTGTTTCTGGGAACATCGATGTTTCGCCGGCAGCAAAAAGAGCATTCATTGGCGAGAAAATTGCATCTATAGAATTTTCCCGCCACTCCATTCAAACTCTTGACATCTATACCGAAAAGAAATCCGTCATCACCGTTAAAAGTAAATGATTATGTAACATAGCCTCTGGGATTCGCAACTTAAAGTGTGTTCCGGCGCCCCGAAGTCTCCTTGCGCAATCGCCCGGTGATGTCGACACCTGTAGGTTTTTTTTTTTTGCCTTTTCTAGCTTAATAAAGCTCTGTTTTCGCTGAGAGTGGTCCTTTTCTCTGTGCAGGCCAACTTCTATTGGTCCTCAGGGTCACCTTAAAACATTTAACGATTTTGGATCAAAGCGAAGTTTTGTAGCTCTCTCTCTTTTCTTGTAACTCTCTCATAAACTCTCTTTTTTCAATTTTTTTTTCAAGCTGTCAGAAGCACGCTATCTTTGGTAAATAAAGATGGTTTTGAGAAACCTAAAAAAAAATGTCCGAGCCGGATTTACGGAGTGCTACAGGCCTCTCAATAGTTAAGGAGCCTAGAGCAATATTTGACAAGTTTTGTATTCAATATTGTTAAGCAGCTTGCTAGTTAGCTCGTCTTGGCTGTATTCTGGTGTACTACATCGCTTGCAATGCTATGCCGTAGAAAACGCTCATCTAACTTTAAAATCTTATTTTCAAAAATTGCGTAAAGTCTTACGTGAAACAGCCAGTATATGCACGAGGATCAACTAGAGCAGCAATTTATAGCGAGTTTTTCACGGCGAACGTGGCCCCTTTTCAGCAACCGACTGCAGCCGCTTGCAGACGTGCGCCTGACCTCCCGGCAGCGATAGGGTGAACGGCAACAATACCCAGTCGTGCATGAAGCCGAGTGCGAACGTGATGGACTTCGTGACAAACCGAGAAATTTGCGTCAAGCCACAACCCTGACCATCTCAGTTCTTTTTAACTATTAATTAGAAATTTCTAGGTGGCTCTTTGGTTATTATTTAGAATTCTTGAATAGCTATTATACCCGTCACTTCACTCAAGAGATTCTTTCAAAAGTCGCGCGTCACTCCGTAGCGTCACTCCATGGCGCACGGGCCACGTTCAATGTTCGTCCTTCTTCTCTTCTTCTTTTCTTTGGCCGTTTGCCGTTGCGCTGAAAAACTATGAGTGTAAATCAAGAATACCAACTAGCCCAAGAACTAACTCTACTGACGTGCCACGTGACCTTCTCTGCCCCGTTCGTGCTGCAGTGCTCGCCTCAGCTCGTAGCATGCTCCCGCCCGAATTGGAGGGAGAAGGTGATGTGACACGTGGGCCGCTGAATGACGGGATATGGTGGGCGCTGCAAATACGCACGGTTTTTGAACAATGGGCGCGAGATTGGCAATCTTTTTTTGCGCCGCAGCGCCGACGGTATTCGCGGCATCAAAAAAAAACTGATATGGTTATCATTAACCCCCGATACGAATCTGAAATTGTAGCCAGGCGCTAATCTGTATAGCTACGAGGTTAACCAGTAGAAAACAGTTAACCAACTCAATGCTTAATGTGATTTTACCGTTCGATGTATGTCGGCCAAAAGTGGTATTACTATGCCACAAATGCCATCATTTGAAGCGAAAGCTTCACTACGCTAGGTAAAGCCAGGATCACCATGTCAGGAGACTTCATCTTCATGTGACCTTCAGATAATGCAAAGGAAAAGTGCATAACCGGCCCCCTCGGACAGTGCACCACTTAGTCGCGCTTTAAGCTACGAAACCTATCAAGAGTGGTAGCTTCGAAAGCAAAGGAAAGGCGCGTAACTGTCCCCCTGGTACAGGTGGTGGTGGTGAAAAACTTTAATACTCAAAGAGAGTTTGAGGGTCAGAAAACCCCGCTGCATGGTCGGTATATCCTTAGTCCGGGACACCGCACGGGCACCGCACCGACACCGCACCGTCTCGCGCCCGCTTTACTAGAGCCCTTTGGGACTCCAGTGTGGAGCAGTTGAGGAGGGCAGTCTCCCATGCCTCTCGGGTGGGGGTGGGGGAAGATGAGGATTCTGAGTACATGCCTACACCATGTGAAAGGTATCGCAGATCTCTCCACAGTGCGGGCAGCGCCCATCTGTGTTTGGATCAAAGTGTTTTGCTATGGCAGGACAGAGAACAGACACCTCAGTCGTGCTTTAAGCTGCGAAACCATTGGAGTGGGAGCTTGGAAAGCAGAGGGAAAGCACATAACTTCCCTGTTGGAACAGTACACCTCAATCGTGCTTTAAGCTAAGTGGTGGCAGTGGCAGGTGTGCGCTGCATGCGTTGGCATTGACAACGTTGCGGCAGAAACGCGGCACTGAAGCAATAGGCCGTCGGCGTTCATTCTTTAGCGTTGGTGTTAACGTTTTAGACTTCGATGATTATAAGTAAAGAAAGTGCGCATAAGTGGCTCCCTGGGTCAATGGACGCCTGAATCGCGCTTTAAGGTACGTGGGTTGTTGAGAAAGAGATGCGGGCTGTATGCGCTAGCGCTGACGATGCTATGGCAGACACGCGGTACTGCGTCAGTAGGCCGCAGCGTTAAATGGGTGAGCGAACTCTCGCTATCCACCGGGGCGCGTATTCGCCAACTGCAGCCTGTACAGCCAAGGCTTGAAACCACGGTGAATTGATCACGGTGACTGAAGATTGTCACAACGGCTTACCTAAAAGGGATAATAAATCCTCTTAAATGGCGTTATATGCCACTAAGCATCACGATTTGCGACCTAAAAGGGAAAAAATTGAAAAAAATGAAATTAAAAAGACAATAAAATTACAGTACAGAGAGCGGAGTCGAACGGCCGACCTTCTATACGCAACACGTTCCTCTAATCCACTGCGCCATAGCGGCGATGTCAAGCCATCGTTCTGAATGAATATTTATAACCAGCCTTAATGTGGCTGCTACCTGCCGGTGGGCGGCGCTGTCATCGCTGGCTGTACCGGCTGCATTTGGCGAACACGCCACCGGGGCAGGGGATAGGGTATCTGTTACACCCAGCGTCGTCGCTTCGCCGGACGCTGTTGTCGCGACGCGCGTCTTTTCTTTCCCTTTTCCTCTTTCAACTTTCCCATATCTGCACGTGGGCTCAGCATGAGCCAGTAGGCAGGCCCGTGCAATTTCCTTTTCTTCCTTCCTTCAGTCGCAACAACATCCGCCATTAACTGCCACCTGCCAAGGTGGCAGAGTGGGCGCGCTGCCTATCCAGTGTCCGGAACGCACTCAACGTTACAGATAACAAACCGCGTATAGTTTCCTGATGCGCCATAACTTTCGTTCACAAACCAGGTTCAACAGTAGTTAAACTGCGACTAGATTTTTTAGGAAAAAAATCTTAGTTGGAATAAACAGTGTCGGGCTTGTCTGAATCGGTATATCGCTGTCGTCGTTTCTTTGCAATCTCCGTTCAAAAGAGCGAGGTAAAGACAGGAATTACCGCTTTGAATAATCGTAAAATTTAAGCACCTAAACTATGCTACACGCCCACAGGTAGCGTACATAGGACGTCAATCCTGCCTGACTCAAAAGCTGCAACAAATGACCCGCATCGAGGCTAGCTTTGTGAGATGCGTTTTCCCCTGAAACGAGCCCATTCAGCAGTAACTGTATCGCTTAGAGAATATAGTGTATTTGCAAACTAGTTTCAAAGCGCGCCAAATAGAAATCGCTACATGTGTTGAAGTGAATTCGAATGAACACTGCATCGGGAAAATTTCAGTCAGTGGTCCATCTTACCTATGTTGTCTTCAATTTCTTTCTGAATCTTCTCTTTTATTTTTGGCTCCTTAGCCATCCGTAGAAAGAGCCACTGAAGTTGTCCGGCCGATGTGTCAGTGGCAGCTGGGATATAAGTTAAGTTAAAAATATAAGATAAGTTAAAACTAGGGTACCAGCGGCATCATGGTGAATACTGTAATTGTTATGTACAAATGAACTGGCACCCTAGAGCCCTACTTTAAGCGTTTTCTGCGTTTGCAATGGTTGTCTGCAGTAAGTGCTTGCATGTGCTTGGACGATAATGCTTTCTGGAGAGCATTTGCACGCCTGGGCGATCTGGCAGAGCGGCTACTTCGTTTGTAACTTCTGCAATGCACCTTATCAAGTGTTTTCAACGTAGTGATTCATCTTGTCGCCTACGCTTGCTAAGTTTCATGCAGCCGAAAAACATAACTGAAATCGATGTAGCCCAGCCGGCAACGTACACGGCTCCTGCCAGCATGGGAAGCTTGTATGTTCATCGTTGATCTGCAACGCTGCCAAAAGCTATTGCGGGAAAAGCAAGCTGAGCTAAAAGCTATTCGGCTTTCGGGAAAGCTGTTTGTAAGAGCTCGGACGCTTTTACGTATAATGGCAAGAATTTTTCACGTTTTCCTCCTCAATTCTACTCATTTCAACTCAGAAAAAACACGCATATTATGTATATTTTTAAATGTTCGTCTTTAAACATATCAGCTCCTTGCCGGATACACTCAGTCACACAATTCGTTTCATATGCTCACCTGAATCATTCATATTTTCTTTGTTTATGCGGGAGCCTTCTTGCGGCCAGTGTTTGCCTTACAACACACGGAACGCATCTTAACCGTTATGCGAGGCAGAAGGTACCGAGTTACAAAACAAAAACACGACCTAATAGCCGGATCATCGCTATACGTACCGACGAATATGTTCAGAACGACCTGGACCATATTGCCTTTGGTCAGGTATTCCGCGTCACCTTTTTCTTCCCGGATGGCCTCTTCGCGAGCGGCGAGCATTGCGTGAGTAAAGTTTTCCGTCTTTCCTGCAGGAACAAGGTATTCCGCGATCAAAACTACGGCTAAAAACAGTGTTCGAACCATCCTAAAATTGTACTTCTCTATTCCATTTTTGCAAGTTTATGGCTTACAGTGAGGCGTAGGTTCATAATAGATATCACGGAACACCTCATGTAGCGAATGCGAAGACTCGAAAACACATACCTGGCACATAAGAGGCTTCAGCCCTGGTGTATAGCCTGTCAATAATTTCCCACATCTCCCGAAAAATGGCTTCGATCTTCTTTTCTCGGCCGCGGTACAAGAGACCAAGCCAGGGAGCGATGTCGCTCGGCAAGCCGTTCGGGGCCGTCTCGTAGAACTCCCTGTCGACCTCTTCAATGCGCCTGATATCCTTGCTTTCCTCGTCCAACCTGCACACCGAAGCCTTTTGCATCGGACAGTACCTCTCATGCCGAGCCAGTTGAGTGCCGTCGCCTGCATTTACTCTCAAGGCCTAACGGTTGCCCATCAGTGAAGTTTCCTTTGCATTCGTTTCAGTTAGTTCATCTCATATCACAAGTCGTTCGCAGTGGCATAGACGCTACGAAAGCGAGGCGACAGCATTCAGACCAGTGCGGTAATTGGCTAGCGAGCGCGCGTAAGTACAGCACGCTAGCGCCGCCCTAGCTTCGCACTGTTAGCTACCATACTACTGCGAACGACTTGTGAGGTGACGTATCGACCAGATAACGGAGAGAGCGCTGTGGGGCCATCTCTGTTGCTCTACAACACTCCGGGTTGCCACCAAAGTAGAGACTGTTTTGCGAGGTTTCTGTGAATTTTCACGATGTCATGATTCCGTGATCGTGTTCAAATAATTTTGCATTTTCAGAAAGATTGTGAGGAACGTTGAGGTGGTTGTGGCAAGCACCGTGACCATTCGGTGAGCCAAAGGCTTGCGTAAGTGCATGCATTACTTTGTATGCGAAAATACCTATGGTGTGCCTGTTATCTTTGACCAAGACATGCAAGAAAGATGCGATACATTAGTAAAATTTTTTTGTAAGAAATATGTCTAATCTTCGCGGGAAGGCATCGAGACAAATCTGACACATCGCGCACCTCAAAAACAGCAAGCATACCGCAAGTGTGGGTAGCGAGGCCAAGTTGATATCTAACATGATTTCGTCAAATCAATTAACCACCAAACACAAATAGATGTGCTTTACCTACACTTTTCAAAGGTCGTTAATTATGTCTGCCATGCTAAACGGCTACTAAAGCTCAAGCATATATTAGAGGATGGACCGATTGTTCAGGGTATCAGCTAATTTGTATCTGACCGCCGTCAGTTTGATCAGTTCAGTGAGCACATTGCCGATAGTGTTCAAGTTCTTTGTGATTTAGCAAACAGCTTCGCTTCAGCCTCTATTCTGTTCTTTTATTCCTAAAAAGGACATAGCTAGTTGGCTAGAATCCAAGTTTCAGTTATTCACAGACAACTGCGTCCTGTATAAAAGTACAAGACCTGTAAGGAAATTTGCCCGAACAAGGATTCTGGCTTGATAGACCAATTGTGTACAGACTGGCGAATAGCCAACAACCTTCACACAATTGTTTCAATCTCAATGACAAATATAAATACAAAGTTAGCCTTTCGTACGGCAGTGACAGTGCCATTCTTAAAACTATCACTGAGCATTTGTAGTTGGGCGTCGTAGTATCATAAGATCTAGTATGGTTGGCTTATGTAGAGCACGTGGCAAACAAAGCGATGCGAAAGTTAGTTTCCGAAACGGCTTTGCGTAACTACACGAAGGAAGCATAGTTTCTAGATTATGTGTCGATCATACGTCTCATCTTAGAATATGCGAATGTATCAAGATTTCCGTTTACCCAAAATAAAATAACTACGCGCGTAGCTGTCCATTGAAAAGCTTCTGGTTTTATCTGTAACAGAGGTACGCGCACTTACTCGACGACGCAGATGCTCTCTGAGATAGGTCTCTATAATCTAACAAGCTTCACTGACTGAAATTTTGTATCTCATTTTTTGATAACCTTAAAGTCAGACACCTACATTTCCTTCCCGTGAAGCCAGTCATAAGCATCAGCTCACACTTCAAGAATAATTTTGTGCTAATAATACATAGTTTTTTTTTTTACTTTTCCCGCGAGATGTGCGTGATTGGAACGCTTTAGACCAGGCGTTGGTCGCCGGGCCCGCAGCTGACAAAAGGGTTGAACTTGCTGGCAGAACTATGCAGTCATCAATGAGTTATTAAAGTTATCATTAATCTGTTTTACATTCTTTACTTGGAATGCATATTGGTAATATGTTCTAACATGAATATGCGAAATAGTGACTAATGTTATCATGTTTTGCCTTTTATGTACTTGGCTTTCGTTTTTTGCTGTAGAAAATATTAAACTGGGGTAAGTTGGTTATGCATTATCATTCTCTCCTATTCCATGCTGTTAACATAGGTCCCTTAATTTTTCAGTTCCACTTTTGTGAATTTAGGAAAGTGCCTGTACGACTAGCCGCCTCGATGTCACGGTGGTTGCGGTGCTCAGCTGCTGACGTGGAAGGGATGGCTTTGATCCCGACCGCGGCGGTTGTATATCGCTGGAGGCAAAATGCTCTAGTAGATACAGCGTCAAAAAAAAAAAAACAGGAGCTGGTACAAACGGTACACGGACCGCTATCGTTTATAGTGCGCCAAACAATCACAACAGTCAGAAAAAATCACCTTTTTAATATTTCGCCGTATGAAACGGGCAGGAGGCATGAAAACTCTTGACTATATGATTTCTGCTCGTAATTAGCTTATGGTTTAAGCCACAGGAAAAGCTTTAACAGCGGTCCACTTCTCGTCACAGAAGAAATCTGTGCGGTGGTCCGGAATTGGGCGGAGCTTTACTGCAGATTTGCGTTGTATCCGACTATTAGAGGCTCGTGTATTGTGCGTTGTCAGTGCACATTGAATACCTCAAGTGGTTGAAATCATCCGGAGCACTCCACTGCGGCGCAACTCATAGTCTGAACAACCTTAGGACATTTAACTTCATAAAACAGCCCACCAACTTGTATGAGTGAATGTCTGCAGGACCCTAGAACCGACTCCTGTAAAAATCCCTTAAGGAATTGACACTACCATGAAATAAACAAATAAACAAGCAATAAAATATGCGCAGTTGCCTAGAAGAAGGTGTGCGGGTGTCCGACAATAAAAAAACATGAAACATCTTAAATGGGTGACATACAAAACAATAAACATATTTCGCATCTGAGGGTTCCAGAAAAAGTACCGAGAAGGGCTACGAAATTTTGTAGCTGTCAACGCGTGTGGATGGAGTGCTACTGTTATATCCCACTAGCTATAATTTGATTGTTATGTGCGTTAGAACTTTATTCTTTGCAGCGGCGCATACAGCCTCACCGTATTTACATGTGGAGCTGATACAAACCTTGCTCATCATTTCTGTAACAGAACCAGGTTATGATCCGAAAAACTCAGTAGCGTGAACCACTTTCAATGTTAACTGAAGCAGCCAGCGAAATTGATTTCAATGAAAAGAATATACTTGGTGTACGGGGCCTCCGTCACACCTCCCGAAATTCTGCTAATAGTTCTCCATGCTCAAAATAGACGAGCACAGAAACTTGGTGTTGTGGTCCTGGAATATTCTATTTGAACTCTACCAATTCCAAGTACTTTCTTGACTGCGTTTAAGGCTGGAAACTCTTGTTATCACTTTAACACGTACTTTTGACAGAACACATATGCCCTACACTTTCAGCCTCCCAAGGGGTAAAAGGCGCCACGGCGGTTATAAGTTTGTTAAAAGATGGCACGCATGCGCTGTTATTCCGGTGCCAAGGGGGGGGGGGGGGGGGGTGGGGGGGGGGGTGATATAGTGCTAATTATTCCTGCTAGCCTCCCGAGATGCTGAATAGAAACATTAGGGCACCCGCGCATACGTCTTGTTCCTTGCACTTGCAACATGTCACCTGTTTGCTGAGAGCACACCGTAAAATATATTTTTTCATGCACCGTCTCGCAGACAAAAAAAAAACACCTTGCTCACAGCCAAGCATCCAAATAAACCAGAATAATTCCAGTAGTACTACGCATTCTTATATTAGGTATAGAAAAAATAAATGGCTTCGGGCGTCCTGAGAAAGCTACTTAACAGAACAGTGGAAGCCTGCTATATTACGCAGCCTGAAATAGTTACAGTATCAGTTTTTTCACCTAAAAATGTGACAGGCACCTACCCAAGCAATTTGCGCGGCTAGTGACCATGGTGCCGTCCATTGGCTTTTTCCCAATGTTACAAGGCAAATGGTGTCTTTTTTTTTTCCATTCCTGGTGTTAGCTGTTCGGTTTTCAGGAACTTTAAAAGAAACGTTACGGTATCTACGAAACAATAACAATTTCCATCAAGAAAAAAAAGGTTTCCAACCTTGTTCCGTAGACTGAAACCCCTATCAGGTCGTACAGAATGCGGAAAAATGGCTTTCTTGAGTCAACAATTTTCGGCCCTTCTCCTAAGGAGTCCACGTAGGAGTCGACAACATCTGTGCACAGTTTCTCAAGGGCATCGCTGACGGCGTACTTCCTGCAATGAGTTCAATAGCAGTTGTTCATCACAAGCCAAAATGTATTCATTGAAGAAATTGCGACTTTAAAGCTTCAAAGTCTACAATAATGTCGGGTAATAATAATGATACCGTGAATAGCAGTAAAAAGTATGACAAAACAAAATTCGTAATGAAAAAACACGGAAACTGTCTTCGTCAGCAATACATTAAGACACCCTGAATCAACGTGTCAAGTTTGCCATACGTATTTTGTAATCCACATATTGAGAGAAGGAAGGATTATCCTGACGTGGTATTTTCCGCCTACTGCCAAGTACTCACCTCGCGGCAAGCAGAGCCACCTTGCGAAGCGCCTTCCATCGAGGGTTATAATCTTCGAACATAATGCCATGATGTCCCTGTGTCTGCAAGGCCCCTAGAAAAATAAGAAAGCGAGACCTGAGAAAAGCTTGCGTTCTTTCTTTTAGGCCTTTATAAAGCCCACTTTGCTTGAATTCAGCCAATAGACGCCTGAGTCTCGCCACAACTACAGAAGCACCTGAAAGCGTCTGACGCTAGAAGGGAGACGGCAGAACCTCCTTTCCAATTTTATAGCCCTGTTGTAAGCTCTATTCGCCGATAGCGACAATCTCTCCTCCTTTCCTAAATCAAGTTTGAGATTTCAGTTTTGGTGGGCATCTGCGACCGGCAGAGTCGATGCATGCCCATAATTCGAGTGAAATATACGTCACCACATTTAACAGGAATTGGTATTCGTTATCGTGGCAATAAACCTGCTACCCTTCTCAACAACCATCAGGAATGTTGTGATTGTGAAAGTCTGAAAGAGATATCCTCAAAGGTGTCCTCCGAAAAGAAGTTTTCTCGCGGTCATCTTAGCAGTCTGCTTAAGAACAGCTCGATGTTGGCCATTGAAATTCACGAATAGCGTCCCCTAGATACCAAGGATAATTTGCCCAATTGTTGATGGTAATAAAAGAAGTTGTCTAACGGCTCTTCCTGGCTATGCTGACGTTTTCCTGGCGGTTAGAGGCATATTCATTGCTTCGAAAATTGTGCTTCAAAATTTTCCCGACATTCCATTGAAATGATTGCCATCTGCACCAAAAAGAATGCCATAATCACCATATTTAAGGTAATGGTAATAAACCATACCTCTGTTACGAGCGCTAAGAAAGCGGATCTCCAAAGCTAGGGTGTGTGCCGGCGCGCAGTATATCTGCGAAGTCGGCAGATGGCGGCGATACCCGTGTTTCCTTTTTTAGCTTACAAAAGCATCATTTTCAGTGAAGGTACAGTTTTTCAATCAATATCGGTACAGTGTTGATACACGCCAACTGCTATCTGTCCTCAATTTCCCTTTCATTCCTTGGTTATTTCTGGCTAGCTCGGACATTCGCAGCTTTCGGCCTGTAGAGTGTGCTAGAAAGTTTTCGAGAACACTTTACCGCCGGCGCTGCAACGCTCCTGCTACTGACACATCGCCCTTAATAAAACACGCAGCGGGGCTAGTTGGTGATGCGAGAGTTTCCAGAATAGTAATTCCCCTCTACTTCATCAGCACGAGCACTGGCACGACAAGATAGGCACTGTCCTGTAATGTCTGTCTGCGCTCGCCTGAAATAAGTAGCACTGAATTTCTATTCTGACACATCACTCTTTGGAGATTTTGTTCTTTGTTCGCCGTGCAGCACATAACTTTGTCTGTATCACCTCCTTCACTCTCCGACTTGCTGTAGTTCTTGCCACTCATAGG
>NC_143016.1:84467073-84574573 GCF_055824585.1 Amblyomma mixtum | reverse complement strand
ACGTGACCTAATATTGTCAGTTGGCGGGCGCCAAAGCGACACTTTTTGAGATTAAGTTGGAGCCCCGCGGCAGCTACACATGTCAACACGTGCTCCAAGCGGTGAAGGTGCGTCTCAAAATCAGGCGCGAAGACGACAATGTCGTCTAAGTAGCACAGGCACGTGGTCCACTTCAGGCCGCGTAAAATGGAGTCCATCATTCGCTCGAAAGTCGCTGGGGCATTACAAAGGCGAAAAGGCTTGACGGTAAATTCGTACAGGCCATCTGGTGTAACAAAAGCCGTCTTGGCACGGTCAGCCTCCGCCACAGGGACCTGCCAATACCCCGAACGCAGGTCTAAAGAAGAAAAGAACTCCGCGCCTTGGAGGCAGTCAAGGGCGTCATCAATTCGCGGCAGCGGGTAAACGTCTTTGCGGGTGATCTTGTTAAGCCGCCGATAATCGACGCAAAATCCTATTGTGCCATCTTTTTTCTTCACCAGAACCACAGGAGAGGCCCATGGACTACTGGATGGTTGAATGACGCCTCGCTGAAGCATGTCGTCCACCTGAGTGTTGATAATCTGGCGTTCGGCAGCCCTAACTCGGTAAGGGCGTTGACGAAGTGGCAAGTGGGCTCCGGTGTCGACCTCATGGGTCACGGTAGACGTGCGGCCGAGTCGGTTTTGAGCCACGTCGAAAGAAGAGCGAAACTGGTTCAGTAGGTGAAGTAGTCGGGCGCGTTGCGGTGTGGCAAGACTGGCGTCGACGGAATCGGCAAAGGCATCGTCTGTGGCCACAACGGGAGATGCGGGCAAAGTAAGAGAATTAGTAGCAAGAGAACATGATTCGGCGCATCGTTCGGGATCGAGCAAAGAGTCGACGGGCTGAATGTGGCCAAGGCATTCGCCACGGAGAAATATGCAGGGGCTCAAAAAAGGTTTCGAGACCGGGATGAGGCTGCAGCCGTCTTGAACAGTGAGCACAGCGAATGGCAGAGGCAGACCGTGCCGAGAGATGAAGACGTCGGATGGTGTAAAGACGACGGCGCCGTCAGATGCGGTGAGGCAGGAGACAGGGACAGGAACAGATGAGCACGGAGGAATCTCGATGTCGTCAGCCACAGACAGTTTGCCCCACGAAGATGACGTATCAGGCGAAGGAGCACTGCACGGAAGAAGTTCGAGCTCGGCACGAGCGCAGTCGATGAGGGCCTCATGTTGGGAAAGAAAGTCCCAACCTAAAATAATGTCATGCGAGCACGATGAGAGAACGACGAATTCAACAGTATATAAGGAACCGTAAGTGATGACCCTGGCTGTGCAGGCGGCTAAAGGCGAGATTCGCTGCGCATTAGCTGTATGAAGCGAAAATCCGGATAACGGCGTCGTCACTTTGCGAAGTTTGCGGCACAGTTTCTCATTCATCACAGAAACAGCAGCGCCAGTATCAACAAGCGCCAAGGCGGTGTGGCCCTCCACAGAAACGTCGAGCACATTCGCTGGGGACAAACGAGGCCTTGAACTTGTCGCCGAATACGCAGTTCTTGCCTCGGGAACTGCGGCAACTAGTTTTCCTGGCGCATAGGGGAATGAGGACGCAGTGGCGAAACAGAACGGCGCCGCGGGGATGGCGAACGGCGGCGAGAATACGGGCGGCGATCGGAGGCATCAAGCTGTTCGGCGGCCGACGGACGTGGCGGGGGCTGTGGTGCCGCGTAGACGTAGGTCCTGGGGTCATCCACGGGTGGTGGCACACGGCGTCGGCACAGGCACGCAACGTGGCCAGGGACACCACATGCATAGCAAATAGGACGGTTGTCACGGGTGCGCCAAGGGTTGACACGAGCAGGAGGTGGTCGGGTTGGAAAGGAGGCGGCGGCGTCGGAGGATAATACGAGACAAACTGCTCGGCTCTTGGTTTTCGAACGGCGTCAGCGTATGTGAGCGGCGCTGCAGCGGGAACCGGCGGACGAACAGGTGGTAGCGCTTCGGTCACTTGCTCGCGAATCACCGTTTGTAGGGTCGGATCCAGGTTGGAGGGAGGCCCCTGCACGCCGTGAAGAAGTGACAGCTGTCGAGCCACCTCCTCACGTACAAAGTCTTTTATCTGGTCAAGTAGTGGGCTGTGAGAGGTTGTCACAGCGAGGCTGGAAAGCGAGTCAGGCTGCACGGAGGGTGGTAGCACCGGAATGCGCTGCTTGCGGAGCTCATCGTAGCTCTGACACAGGTTGAATACTTCGGCAACGGTGGTAGTGTTCCGGGCGATAAGCATCTGAAATGCTTCCGTTTCGATGCCTTTCAGGACATGCTTAATCCGGTCCGCCTCGGTCATAGACGAGTCTACCCTTGAACAGAGGTTGATGACATCCTCGATATAACTCGTGAACGATTCTCCCTGCAGCTGGGCTCTCACTGGCAGGCGCTGTTCAGCGCGCAGCTCGCGTACTGCAGGGCGCCCAAAGATGTCAGAAAAGGCTCTTTTGAAGGCAGACCAGTCTGCTTCATGGATCCTGTGCCATAGGCTGGCCACGTCCGAGAGGTAAAACACCACGTTGTTCAATTTCATGGCGTCGTCCCACCGGCTGTGGCCGCTTATCCGCTCGTAGGAGGCAAGCCAATCCTCAACGTCGTGATCATCGGACCCGGTAAAAATGTCGGAGAGTGCCAGGGCAAACGACGGGCGTAGGCGAAAGGGAAGATGACTGGCTTGCGTCGGTGGACATGGCTGGAGCGATCGTTCTGCTGCGAAGCTCCAGGACGTTGGCCAAAGGCTGTACCCAGCACAGCTCCACCAAATTGTCGCAGGATTTCCGGGGAAAGTAACTTAGCGACAGCTAGCCAAAATGCCGGTCCGAGCTTCGGTCATCCAGCCAGCGATCTTCTTCTTCTTCTTCACCTCTTTATAATGGCCAGCGATCTCGCGCCGCGCGCTAGCGGAGCGGCGGCCGCCGCTGCTCATCTTCCTCTTTACAATATATATATATACACACTGATAGTGTCGCAGATCAGCCAGAAGAGGAAGTCGTGTTCAGCCGGATTCCAGCTATTTGTTGAGATCATTAGTTAAGACAAAGACGAATTACTTAATCACGTTAGCTCTGTTTCAGATATCTCGACATCTTCCCGATTCCAGGTTTGTATTTGCAATGCGCCTTTGGCCCAAGGGTCATTCGTTTTTTTCAAATGTTCTCTTCCTTTTGTTATTACTGTAGTAAAATATCACAGCGCTGTTAAAAACTCTTGAGACCATTAGGCTTCCTTTTCGTTCATGTTGCTTGGAGGGCACAGTACACAAGAATGCAAAAATATCAGAAAGAAGCACGCTTGACCGTATCCGTACGGATTTTACGAGCTTCAAGTGTGCCCAAAAGTACTCAATTATGCGGCTCAAAAGCATGTCAATTGGTCGGGAGACGTTTGGCCTAGTGCTGCTTTTTTAAAAGAAACTGAAGATGAAAGCAGAAGGAAGAGAAAAGAAAAAGGTTGAAAAAATCTTTTTTATTAAAATGGTATCGAGAAGGCAACCTGAGCCTGAAAAGTTGAAGAACAATTATTCCGAAGTAGAAACAGTAGCAAAGCTAAGGAAGAAAAGCAGAATTCTTATCACTATCTCCAAAGACTTACTGAGCAGGTTCCCCACCACCGGCAGTGGGAAGGGCCCTTTGGGGTACTTTGACACCCTGTGATAGAAGCGTCCCACCAGGTACGAGATGGCGAACACCAGTGCTGTGGTGATCACTCGCCAGTCCCAGAGGGCTGAGACGAGCCACTCTAGAAGGGCGCCCATTGCCGGGTCTCTCTGCCAGGCGCGCCACGAGCGAACGACACCTCAGTGTATCTGAAAGAACAGGAACAATACGAAGCGTTCGGTATATGTTACATTGTTGGCTGTGTGTGCCCAAAGGACAAGACGCTGTACGCAACGGCTCCCTTTGTCATTTGCGTTCTTCTGCAGAGTGCTTCTCACTCCATGATTCTGCCCATTGTGCGCCCGAAGTGGTTTGCAGAATGTACAGTTCACGACGCGGAAAGAAAGACGAAATGGGCAGTAGCACTGACCGATCATTTCTATGCCAAGACTTACGCTTGAATAGCGTCGGTGCTTTGATAAGACGGAGCGCTGCATAGAACCTGTAGTTATGGTTACTGAGTACGAAAATGCATTATTCGACATTTTGCGATTCTGCTTAAGGCGCATAATTCAGGTCATATTTCATAATTCATGTAGTGAAGGGCTCCGGAAATTTCGTCCCCCTGGGGTTCTTTAACGTGCACTGAAACCGCACCGTACACAGGCCTCTAGAATTTCGCGTACATCGAAATTCGACCGCCGCGGCCAGGATCGAACCAGCGTCCTTCGGGTCGGCAGAGAAATGTCATAACCACTGAGCCAGCGCGGCGGCCCTATTGCACGAGTTCTGTTGTATGCGAGAGCTCCACAGAAAATGCATGATTTTTCAAATATTTGTAATGAGTACCTACTGTCGCTGGCTGAGCCAGCACATTAGCGACTTGCACCCCACCCACTAAAAGCACCGTTTGGAAGTCCCTTTGAGAAGATCATGTTGCAAGATGTCATATTTGAAGCCAGGACTGCATCTTGGGCATGCTGGTCGCTGATTTGTGATGAAACAGCTCAAAACACCGGGACGAGAAACAAGCGCTGTTCACTTGTCTCTTGTCCCGGTGTTTTTCGCTGTTCCATCACAAGTCTATAAAGGGCATTCCCAGAGCATCATGCTTGTGATCAGTAGTACAGTACATCTTAGCGATTCGTTAGACCTCTATGCAATTGCGGCACGAAGGCAGATTTTTATGTCCTGAACACATATAATACTACTGAGGCCCCTACAGTCATCGAATTAAGGGCAGCAGCTTCCAGGGCACTTACAGTACTCTTGTTAAAATAGGCATATCAGAGGTTCCCACAGGTGATCCCAACGGGCTGTGATTTCACCACCTCCTCTTTTGCAATAGAGGCCAGTGTTTAAGCATTTTTGAGCTAATAACAGTAATCGCGGCCGTAATAACAGTGTTGTTAGTAGTTGAAAGGTAAAAGTATTAAATGATCACTAAAGAGGCAGCGGGATTGCTGGTGACTGTTAAACAGCCGCACGTTCAGCAAGACCTACAAAGTGCCCGTCCCATGCCAGGCCGCTGTTCTCAAAACTTTTCTGGGAACCTGTGCATTTCCAGAAAGCTGTGGCAGCTTTTCTTAATGCTTCTCTCTCTATATTGTCACCGACAAACGGTTGAAGAAACAGACCAGGTTCTAATTAGACGAGGTGGGCGTGCCAGCCAGCAGGCAGCTCGAGCGAGGAAGAAGACGATCTTCCAGCACCTCGAGTGCCCAAGGCTTGGCAAGTCCCAGCTTAAACAGTTCGGCCGTGGTACGGCGCCACTGAATGGTTCGTACGGTGGCAATATGCATAAAGAAAGTACAAAATACACTTAAGACTACTAATGCTGTGAAGGTGAACGCATTTTTTTAATCCACCAAAAATCCATTGTAATCCACCCTTAAATCACCCCAATCCCTCTAATCGAACCTAATTCTATGTAAACCACTCTTAATTCACCACACTCATCTATTCCATCACAATCCACCATAATCCAACCGAATTCAATATAACCCACTCTTAATCCATCACAATGTACTGTTTTCTAGCTTAATGTTTGGTTTGGTTTGGTTTATGGGGTTTAACGTCCCAAAGCGACTAAGGCTATGAGAGACGCCGTAGTGGAGGGCTCCGGAAATTTCGACCACCTGGGGTTCTTTAACGTGCACTGACATCGCACAGTACACGGGCCTCGAATTTCTCCTCCAAAGAAATTCAACCGCCGCGGCCGGGATCGAACCCGCGTCTTTCGGGACAGCAGCCGAGCACCACAGCCACTGAGCCACCGCGGCGGTAGCTTAATGTTTGGTTCTGCAGGTTAATCTAATGTAATGCACTCTTTCTAACCTAATCCGACGTAATCCACTGTTATTCCGTAATCAATCAGAATCCACCATAATCGAACTTAGTCCACCATACTGAAACTCATTCTAACGTAATCTGCTCTTAACTTACTGTAATCCAACTTAATGTATGTTAATTCTACTTAGATCAACCATAATACACCATAATTCCGCAAAATCCATTCCAACTCAACCTAGTTCAATGTAATCCTATTTTAACTCATCCCAGTCCGCCAGAATCCACCCGTGCGACAAACCATGGTTATCCAATTTAATCTCCCGTATTTTGACAAAATCCTGCGTAATCCGCCAGAATTCAGCCGTAATTTACAATTATAGCAGTAATACAGCTTACTACTACGTAATTCGCTTGGATCATCTGGAGTGGAGAATACCTTCTTTTTTGTACTATCTCCGTACAGACGCCACCGGCTTTTCTCGTAATGGGGCTGGTAAGGCTCTCGCATTAACATCTTGTAATGGTCACCCAAAGCGACTCGAACTTAGCATATCAGGCAAACAAGGCGGATGCTCTGCAGCCGCACCGTCGTGTATTCTGCTTTCCGGTAGCTCCGTCGAAGAATCAGCGAAGGAATTATGTAATACTCCCAGTGGGTCTTTAAGGTATTAAAATGAAATGAAATGAAATTAGTACAAGGTGAAAACACACTTGTACACACGCTGGCTAAATATTCCAGTCGATAAGTGCATCTCACATCGGCAGTGCCAAAACTTGGATATAACAAAGTGCATGACGCTTTTCTAATGCATTCCTTTTTCAACCAAGTAGTGCACTAGGCCGGATGGCGCTTGTATACCTCATGCGAAAAAGGCGGCAAGGTCCGGCGGAGAAGGTGCAGGTGGCTTGGCGTGGCTCTTTGGGACTGGGATCTAGTAGGAGCTCACGCCAGTCCGCCTTTTTCGCATGGCCGCTTTGCGAGTACATGCCTCTTCTCCTCCAGCTCCAATCATCATCATCACCATCAGCTTGACTACGCCCACTGCAGGAGAAAGGACTCTCCCGTGTCTCTCCAGTCAACCCTGTCCTTTGGCAGCTGCGGCCTCCGTATCCCCGCAAACTTCTTTATCTCATCCGCCCACGTAACTTTCTGCCACCCCCTGTTACGCTTACCTTCTCTTAGAACCCACTCCGCTACCCTTGAGGACCAGCGCTTATCTTCCCTTCGCATTTACATGCCCTGCCCAAGCTCATTTCTTTCTCTTGATTTCAACTAAGATGTCATTAACACGCGTTTGTTCCCTCCCCCACTCCGACCCCTTGCTATCTCTTAAGGCGCGTTCACACTAGGCCGACGATCGGCCGATTTCGGTCTGGCGATGGTCGGCGGCAGCGATTTTCGTGCCGTCGGCGCGCCTGTCACACTGCGCAGACGCCGACCGAGCGCCGATCGTCGCCCGACGAGCGCATCGCCGTCGCGTCGGCGACATAGCAGCCGTCGGCCGACCCGAGTGTCACACTCTGCCGACAACAGCGCCGACCTCACGCCGACGTTGTCCTATCCCGACTGCTCGACGCTGCTGCTTCGTGCGCGCGGCCCGTCTGCTAGCTCCGTTGCTGAAGGCGTCGTGGAAATCGAACTTATCTTTTGTTATCGGACGAGTTGGTAGTAAAGCGATGTGAATAGTAGGCCTTTTATTGCAGCACAGGCGACTTCCGAAGCGCCGTCAGCTGCGGAGTATATACGAAACCACCTAGGCCTAGCGACGACTACGGCAGCCTGGGACCAGCGCACAGTTCGTCGCCCGGCGTTGCCGCAGGTGGTGTCGTTGCCAAAAGATCCACTTTTGCACAGGCACATTATCGTTGCTCGAATCTAGGAAGCATCCTTTCTGGTTCACGGCTGTTTCGTATTTTCTTGTGCGAACGTGAGGTACATGTTTACGCCGAGCATGCCGACCGGCCAGCCAGCCTGGATCCCGTCTGCCGGCGTCATAAAAACGAGCTGAAGAGTGTTCTTGATGTAAATATTAAACCCTGTGAAAATAAATGTGAAAAATGTTTCATTTCTGAGGATCGCTGACCAATACTGAGCTGTTGGCAAAGGTAACGACTGTGATACAAGCAAACTTCCCTAGTAGCACAGTATGTTACTGCAATGTTGCAACAACATTGCCAATGTTGTACTATGTTGTGCTAACATTCTTCAACATTAGATAATGTTGCTGCAATGTTACCAAGCAACATGCTGATAACATTGCCCTAAAGTGGTCTTTTTACATTGCAGCAATATTGTCAAATGATGAATAAATGTTGAATCACATACGATGACATTGATATAACATTCATGCTATAGGTTAATTGTCTGCCCTCTCGGGCTATTTCTGAAGCCCAAATAGAAAAGCCGGTACCAGATCACTTCTACTCACCATGACAGTATTAATTTATTTATTTATTAATTTTTACTTCGGGGGCAAGTTTGCAAGTTTGCATATGCAAATGGTGAGCAGTCCAAGTGTACTTGCACTCTGTGACACTAATGTAGAAAGATATATTTCTATCTAAAATATTTTTAATGAGCTGGAAGTACTTTGTTTTTCAATTAAACATGCAGACAAAATTAAAACTGCCGAAGAAATTTAGTTCTGGTTTCACTGACGCCCCGCAGTCTAATGGCCATGGAGATCACTATCACAAATCCAAATCCAAACCGCGGCCGCGCCGAGAGCCAATCCTGCGATGCGCGCTCATCGGAGAACCTGCGTTGCGTGTCAGCGGCAGTCGTGGCAAGATATTCACGTTTTTTGTTCTTCTAGTACAGTTTTTCTTGCGGTCGCCGTGCCCGCGCTGCTATGTTTCGTTGTGGTTTCACTGGAATTCAGCTGAAACAACAAAGGCTTGCCCAGAGGATGACCTCAATGGTGAGTGATTTCTAGACTTCCATTGTTGTGCTGTGAGTTGTGTTGGTTCTTCGTGATAGTTTGATAAAGTGTTACATTCGTTGTATCATGAAGAGAATGAAGTGTTCGCTAAGCGAAGTGTCCATTCAGCAACGACGCCGAAGAACAGCAGAGGTTGTTCACGACGAACTAGAAAACTGTTTTTCTGTTGTTAGGCTTGATAATGGTCATGGCAGCAGATTGTAGGCAACATGAGCAGAACAGTATCAAGATGCCTTTTGATCACATAATATTATTTTATCCTCTTTATCAGCGCCAGGCGAGGACGCAGTTGAAAGCCGCAGTTCACTTGTCGGATTTTAGCACCGCTAGCAGCATCTCTGACATAGAAAGGGCAACATAGGAGTTGTCGCGGATTTCTGACAATAAGGAGTTGGTGGTTTATGAAGATAGGATGACACTTGAGTCTGGTGCCCCTACTCAATGTCTAGAACACGACTTGCGCGAGTGGGCAATTAATAGCCTGCTTCTCACCTGCATTCCCTGCTTAAAGTGCTGAAGCCATACCATCCAGAGTTACCCACGGATGCTAGAAAATTACTAAAGACGCAGAGGCATACTGATCCAGCAGTGATGACCGATGGTCATTACCACTACTTTGGAATGTTTCGTTCTCTGGAAGAACATGTGCATGTTCCTTAACGTCTGCACTTTGTGCGAGGGCATTACACCAGTTCTCATGCATTCTACTGGAAGATAGTATAAATCCAGCAGCATTTTAAGCAAGGAACCAGAATTTGTTCTTTAACTCGAAACTGACGCTGCTGCATTATACTAGTCTTTGCCCTCTCATTCCCAATCAGATGTACACTCATATAACCAACATTTATGGGACTGTGCAGCGATTTGCGCCAAGGGTAAGAAAAGTGAAATATTCATTGGTGTTCAATCATCCTTCATCATCGTCAGCCAGACTATACCCACTGCAGGGCGACAGCCTCTCCCATATTCCCCAAATTAGCCCTTTCCTGTGCTAGCTGCATCCACTTGACCCCTGCACCCATCATCAGTCTGTGATCTAGCTTATGTAGCCCAGGAAGAATCGGCCGTTAGCAACTTTGCCTTTCAAATTGCGCACAGCAGTGAGACTGAAAAAGACTATAGGCTGGGCCTGCCCTCTTCGCTCGGTTTACTTTGTCGGCCACCTGCCATGGCACAATTGAGGGAAGACAAAGGGAGTGATGTGCAACCACCTCCAGCCGGCTACGCCTTCATCTACAAACGCCCTTGTGGTTTTAAGCAATTGAATGGTCGTCCCCATGGATGACATCAGTATGTCCGCTTGTAAGGCAAGATTCAAGCGAGACAGCAGCACTGGCAATCGCTGTGAGGTGCAGGAATGGGAATTTTTCTTTGTATATTATTTGCTTGCTTTGGAGGAATTTTAGGTGGCATGAATAGTCGATGTCTTTTATGTAATGAATGCATTTTTTAGCCACTTTCAGAACAATTTGTTGCTCAGGCTGTTAAAATATGCTCGCGGTGCCAGGGAAGGGCATTTTTTTTGGAGTTGAAGTTTCTGGGCCACATCGTGAGCGCTAAGGGGGTAAGCCCTGATCCCGATAAGACAGCCGCCGTCGCTGCTTTTCCCATGCCAACCGATAAGCGAAGTGTGCGCCGCTTTCTGGGCCTCTGCGCCTATTATCGGCGTTTTGTGCGGAACTTCTCCCAGATTGCTGAGCCCCTCATCCGCCTCACAAAAGATGCCGAACCGTTCTTCTGGGGCCAGGAGCAACAACAGGCCTTCGAAGACCTCCGCAGTCGTCTGCAAAGTACGCCCATCCTTGGCCACTTCGACGAGTCAGCCGACACTGAACTGCACACAAACGCCAGCAACATCGGCCTCGGTGCGGTCCTTGTGCAGTGGCAGGATGGTCTCGAACGCGTAATCGCATACGCAAGCCGCACCTTGTCACGCTCGGAGGCGAACTATTCCACTACTGAAAAAGAATGCCTGGCAATTGTGTGGGCAGTGACCAAATTTCGTCCATATTTATACGGCCGCCCGTTTCGAGTTGTCAGTGATCACCATTCTCTGTGTTGGCTAGCGAACCTGAAAGATCCCTCGGGGCGGCTTGCACGCTGGAGCCTTCGTCTTCAAGAGTTCGATGTCACCATCGTTTATAAGTCCGGTAGGAAGCACAGTGATGCCGACTGTCTGTCTCGTGCCCCTGTCGAGGACAACCGAGCTGATCCCGACGACGATTCTGTATTTCTCGGCGCCATCTCCACGTCCGTCCTCACTCAACACCAAAGAGACGACAGTGAACTCCGGCCTCTCATTGAGTATCTTGAAGGAAGCGCAGAGTCGCCCCCGCGACTCTTCTCACGTGGTCTGTCGTCATTCTGTTTGCGCGATGGCGTTCTGTATAAGAAAAACTACCGCCCGACGGAAGCTGTCTATCTGCTCGTCGTACCTGCGGCTTTGCGCGAAGAAGTCCTGCAGGCGTGCCATGATGACCCATCTTCTGGTCACCTGGGTTTTTCTCGCACTTTGGCGCGGATACGCCAAAAGTACTACTGGCCCAGGGTTGCGGCAGTTGTACAGCGTTACGTCCGAACTTGCCGCGAGTGCCAACGTCGCAAGACGCCACCGACTAAGCCTGCCGGACTACTACAGCCCATTGATCCGCCACAAGTCCCCTTCCACCAAGTCGGCATGGACTTACTCGGCCCCTTTCCGCAGTCCTCGCTGGGTAACCGCTACATTGTGGTGGCCACCGACTAACTCAGCCGGTACTGTGAAACTAAAGCTCTTCCCCGTGGTACCGCTGACGAAATTGCGAACTTTTTCGTTCAGAACATTGTGCTTCGTCATGGTGCCCCCCTCGTCGTTATAACTGACAGGGGAACGGCGTTCACCCCGGCCCTCACACAGGAGGTTATGCGCCTTAGCGGCACGAGTCACCGAAAAACAACCGCTTACCACCCTCAAACGAACGGACTCACCGAACGGCTCAACAAGACGATCGCCGACATGATCTCCATGTATGTTGACGCAGACCACCGGAACTGGGATGCCATACTCCCTTACGTTACTTTCGCCTATAACACTGCACTACAGGAAACGACGCGTTTCACTCCGTTTCGTTTAGTGCATGGTCGCGAAGCCACAACCATGCTGGATGCAATGTTGCTTCCAACTAGTACTACCTCAACTGTTGTGGGTGCTGACCACTTCGTTCGTCACGCCGAGGCCGCCCGCCAACTCGCTCGACAGCGCATCCGGCACCGCAAGCCCACGACGCTCGCCGCTATAACCTCCGCCACAGAGCTGTTAGTTACCAGCCCGGCGAACAAGTCTGGGTTTGGAGCCCAATCCGCATGCGTGGACGCTCCGAAAAGCTTCTGCGCCGATATTTCGGCCCCTACGAAGTAATCCGCCAAGTAAGTGAGGTGAACTATGAGGTCCTTCCCCAAGGAACAGTTCGCTCCTCCAGACGGCCGACCTCCGAAGTTGTCCATGTCGCACGGATGAAGCCATACCACGCCCGCTAGCGCTACAGGCATGTCTACACCTGCCGCCGAACACATGCAGCGTCCCTTCTCTTCGTGCTGCCCATTGCTGCGGCACCGAGTCGGTGCCCTTCAGAGAGCGGGAGCAACGCCACCGTCCGACCAATCAGTGGCGCCGTACCGCGGCCGAACTGTTTAAGCAGGGACTTGCCAAGCCTTGGGCATCGGAGGTGATCGAAGATCGTCGTCTTCCTCGCTCGAGCTGCCTGCTGGCTGGCACGCCCACCTCGTCTAATTAGAACCTGGGCTATTTCTTCACCCGTTTGTCGGTGACAATACGTAGTACCTAAGGCTACCTCTGTTCTCTACCGCCGCAAGTCCAAATTTAAGACTCTGTAACACTCAGCGGAACTCACGTGCAAGTCATGCTCTGTTCTGTTTTTCTGCAGCCTTGTTGGTGCCATTTTTGATGAATCTTGCAAACAGAACGCATTGCTGACAACGTCAAAAAAAAAAAAAAACATAAGGGGCTGCAAAACAAAAAAAAACTGCCATTTTTTTGCCACCCAAAGCATGAAGCTCCAGTCAGCCTCTCATATACGCTGTTGCCTGGTTATACCTACGATGGATGTTCGCAAAACGAAAATGAGGCTCTGCTATAATCAGATAGTGGCACAAGCCACGCTGACTAACAAACGATTAAACAAACAGAATAACTCCACTTTTGCTGCGTTATAGCCTGAATCTCTTTTGCATCAATACATTAGAGCAATACTTCGTTCACTCCATCCAGATTCATGCATATACCATAAACTGAATATACATGAAGCGCAAAAAAAATCATTTTCAAATTTATTTGAAGAGATGTCGCCCCACCTGTCCCGACATATACTACACCTCCTGATGTTTCGATTAACCTCTGCGGCGATATGTACCAGCATGCCTAGCCTCAATTCATGTGTTAAGAAATTCATCGTTTATATAAATTCTGCGCTATCGATGCGGCATACCGTATCTGAAAATTCGGACATACACGACATAGGACGTGAAGAGCTGCCATAAAACTTGCGAATGATGAATATATATTTCCGCTCCTCGCCTTCATCGCTTGCCATTCTGGCCTGGGTCAGAGCTGGCGATTTATCTGCAATCAGTATATGCTATGAAGGTTAAACAAATCAAAATCCGTCCCCTCCATTGAAAGCCATAATGCGTGTCCTATGCTTGTTTTAATTCCATGAGATTGGAGGGCGATTTGTCTTTTATATTGTTTTTAACGCCAGAAATTTGAAAGAAAATATGTCTCTTCTTTCATAATAAAGTACACCAGCACTCCACATTTTGTTCTTTACTACGTAACGCCCCCTATCGCAAGCGCGCGTGGGAAGGCACGAATCTAGGCGAGCAGCACCCGTCGCTACAGATCTGAACGGCCGGGAAGGGTAGGGTCAGCCACTGTAGTGGAGTCTTCGCGTCCCTGTAGGCGGCAGAGAGCGCAACGCGCACAGAGTATTCGTCGCCAGTGCGCAGAAAGGGCCCACCGCCGTCCCGCTCGAGCCGGGCTGTGGGTGGACGCCGTTGTTGCAACATAGGTCTCTTCTTTCAATCTTTCCTCTCACATCTCTTTCTACTCTTCCCTGACTGCGCGTGGCAGCGATTATGGGTCAGCTCGAGCTAATGGACAGGCCAGTGCACTTTCCCTTGTATCCTTCCTTAAGTGACAACATCACGTTCCCGCCATTACAGGAATGCAAAACCGTCCCCTTCGCTAAAAAGTAATACGAGGGCTTCTTCGTTTTTATTGCACAACGACCCCCCCCCCCCCCCCCGGTCTTCTCTCATTAAGGCTCCTGCGTAATTGACATCTTCCGGCGTGCGTCAACTAAAGCGCCCGCTGCTTGCGACGACCTTGAAAAGACCCCGCTGCTAGCCGCTGGCCTTCCGAAAGCGCGCAATAACAGCGTGTTGTCGTTGTGGTGCTTGCCACGTCCTTCTGAAGCGTGATGTACACCTGTCGGAAAGCATGACGTTTGCTACAGGCCATAATTATTGCATCGGTGCAGCTCCAAAATATCACGCAGTGCTTGTTGACAACATTCTAACAAAGCTCATCAGCGCTCATTGAGGCGACTTCATTGCTTTCGGTTAGAGAAAACCTTTCGTTTCCCATCGACTGTCAAACGCTTGTCTTCTCGGAGAGTACAAGATGCAAAATTGCAGGGACATTGAGGCCATATTGTAGTTGGCCTGTACCGACAGATTCCGTATTCTAAATACAAACAAGATAGCTGCACTGGAAACAGAGCTTCTACAAGTTAGCAAACAAAAAGTAACGAAATACAGGCATCGCCCCCACCGGCAGTCTTCACGAATTGCGATTACCTCAAGACCGCTATTTTCGAAGTCAATCTATAAGGCTGGGCTGCTTCCGCATTAAGTAACCAACGAAGATCACGGATTCCTATTCTGTTCGGATCACCAGTCAGAATCATGTGACAGGGAAAAAATTTTCTGCCTTTCAGTACAATTTTCTGGGCTATTAATAGCTGTTTTGTCGCCAGGTATATATACATCAGCATTACCGCAGAGAGCGAAAAGTCGATTTTCGCTGAAAAAAATTGCACTCAACTGTCCTCAATGCCTCCTTAAATGACGGACTCAACAGACGCCACATTTGCTACTGAACAGACGCTAAAGTTGTCGCTAATGCATTGACATTGTGTACCATCTGACAAATAATTACCTTGTACGTTTCTCCGAAATTCCGCGTGGGTGCAAAATATCAGCTTAGCGTTCAAGTGAGGAAATGCGGACACTTTACTCAGTAGATTAATGTTTCCTCGCTTAGATAGGCAATAATCTCATTTCGAAATAGTAACCAATGTTATTACTCACTGAAGAATATAGGTACAGCACTGCCATCGGACCTGCAACGCTGTTTTCAAGCTACTTGCACGGAAACCGGCATCTTTGCTGTAATGATATTTAATTTAAGTGGCAGTCATCACAGCCATCACTTCAGTGTAAGTATTTCACTATTAGGAGAGAAACACCAACTAAGCGCAGGTATTGAAGGAAGCTTCGAAGGCTGCGAATAAAATGTAAAAAAACAGATAACTAGGTCTAGCATGCTTATACTGACCACAACCACTCACCTCAACAACGCTTGCCCTTTAAACAATGCAGCTGAAGTTAGATACCGCGCAATTGCTGGTGTAAGCTGTGCGTGACGTTCCTACGCGCTTGACACTCGCGCCGTTGTCTGTCAAAACGGGATGCCAGGCACCAGACGCTGGCGTCCTCGGAGTGACCTTGTATGCCCGCCGACAGCCCATGAGCCAAGGCTTTCTCCCCTCTCAGCTTTCCTCCTTTCTTCATTACCCTCATTCTCCCGGCTCTTTTCTGTGGCGTATATATATATATATATATATATATATATATATATATATATATTGTTACGCCGCGTAGTGGCTGACTGAGTACTTGGATGAAGAAGAGGGAGGCGCGCGCGCAGACTGGTCTGGGCTCTGAGCCGTTTCCGGCAAGCAGTGTTCCGTCCGGCCTTCACCTGTATAAAACCCATTTCATCCGCTACATTATGTGTGCGTGCGTGTGCGTGCGTGCGTGCGTGCGTGCGTGTGTGCGTGTGTGTTCCAGGCCCCAAAGGCCGGCAAACAGGCCACGTGTATCACAGCGGCACGTATCAACGACCACTTGACTTGCCGTCGCCGTCGGTTCATTCCTTCAATCTAAACAATAGAGCACAAACACACATGTGTGCAACAGGTTTTTAGCGCCCTGTCACAAAGAGATAGCGCACACTGCCTGAGGGCAAAAGCCAGATGCGAGAATAATATTTCTTTTTAGCAGCTAAACGAGACGCGTCTGGAAGGCCAATCGGCAAACAGAATTAACCAAGAGGACAGTCATGCCAATGTTTTGGACCTTGCTATTAATTTGCTTTTCCTTCATTCTATTGCGCGTTATCGCGCTGGAAAGATTCTAGTCGGCAACTGTACACGATAGGAATATGTCTGTAAACTGTTAACGAATTTTAACTTAAGCTGGAAATGCAAAAAAGGAATGCAAGACATCCCTTCTATGCCGACACCTCGGTTTAGTTAATGAAGAATAAGCGTGTTTAAACTTTGGCGGCATTTACAGAAACTGAAGAACCCTGTCTCGAAAAATAGAAATTTCTAGTAGTCCTCTTCAAGATCCTAAAATATCGCAAATTCTTTAGAGGGGTATTTCTAGACGGCCTTTGCTTCAGCCCAAGAGGATGGTTTACCCGAGGCACAGTGTGCGTCGCAAACGCTGAAGATTGCGGTAACAGGGCGTGGCATTTCTTAAACACCTTCATCGAATACACGCTGGATAATCACTCATAGCTAACATTATTTTCAATATATTTCTCAAACTGGAAGCGGAATGTCTTCCTACAGATTGGCTCTGCGTGAAGTTATAAAACTTCAGCAGCTGGTTCACACGTATATCAGTCAATATCTTGAACTAGCGCATGCTGTAAATTATAGCGACGTATTGGAAATAATGCTTTTATAGGTTATTCAAAGGGCAAGTTTTCGTCGCCGAATATGCTTGTAAGCATGAAATGAATTGCAGGAAAGGCATAGCGCTATCTAGCAGGGCTGAATGAGTGTGGTAGCCGCACCATCTTTGATGGCTCAAAGATTATAGTAGGGCCCTAGGATGACGTGACTTGTTCCTGCCTTAGCCCGCTTCTGTTCTTCGAGATAAGCAGCGTGCATTGTCCCCTTAGCTTCTCGTGGGCTCTCTTAGAGAAGCCCCAGGAGTCTCTGCTGTGAGCTACTTTTCTTAGCTGGTAGCGCACTCTGCTTTCTTCACCGTTTATTCTGCTTTACGTGCCGCCTTGGTAAGTTCCTTCCGATTTTGCTTGCAGAGTATACAGTGGTCTGGTTATGCTAGTCGGTCAGTGCTGACTGGCACAATCATACCATTCGCATTAGTACTAGGGGCCAAAGGCCTGAAGTATAAAGCTTACCTTGTTTATTGGTTTAGTTGTCAAAGTTTTGCGAAACTAGAATTGCAAAAACTCGGCTAGTTGCTTTTTTTTATGAAGTTCTCTTATCCTCCTCATTCCATGAGTACCCAAATGGGTACCTCTGTTTCCAAACTCGCAAAGCAGTCCAAAATGAAATACTAGCGTTGAGACCCGTTTTACCCGTTTGGGTACCTTCCATTTTTCAATCTGTTCAAGAGATGGCGCTGTGTGTCTGAATGAGGCTGCCCCATATGCAGTCAAAGATGGCTTCCTCCAGCCCGCACGCACGTTTTCGTCCTCGTGGTAAGTAAAGTTTTCTTGCTTCGATCTGCAACGCTCTTTTTAAACTCTGTAGCTGTGAAAACTGTGATGACACACTAGGGGTTTTGCTGTGACATGTTTAGTACAAGTTTCGCAGAAAACATTGTTGCTACGTCTACTTTAAGATGTGGGTACCCAATTGGGTACTTGGGGACTTAGCCACGTTATTGTAATTTCCAGGCAAGTACCTTACAGATGAAGAAATCCAGGCTCTTTTAGAGGCTGATTTGTCAGATTGTGATGATCCGGAGTGGATCGACAACTCTGCACAAGGCTCAGACGAATCCGACGTCAAAAGCAGCAGCAGCTCTGACGACAGTGATGACGAAGTCGACCAGCCATCAACTACGCATTGCTTGTGGAAAACTAAAACGTAAGAGTATTTATTTCTTTATTACTTTTTGAACAGGCATATTCAATTCCCACAGATAGCATTCTTAATTTATATAAAATTGAAAAATATTTTGATCGAAATTTGTTCCCGTTTATTTTGTCCAGGTTCACCAGTGTGAACTTCGATGGAGTAGCAGAAGACATCAGTGAACAGGAACCAAAATCGCTTTACAGTTATTTTTCTGCGTACTTCCCAGAGGACTTTTGGAATGAATGTGCGGTTCAGACTAATCTCTATTCTGTTCAAGAAAGGGGAGGTCATTCCGTAAAGACAAATGCAAACGAGCTCCAGACCTTTGCAGGCATTCACATTTTAATGGGTGTCTTGAAGATTCCAAGAGTACGCATTTACTGGTCGCGACTGCTGAGTGTCGAGGTGATCACGAATGCGATGCAGCGTGATAGGTTCTTTGAGCTACGAAGCCACCTACACTTTTCTGATAGACTGTCTGTAACAGACAAAGAAAAAGCAGAAAACAGGCTTTTCCTGGTGAAGCCAATTACAGAGTTCTTCAGAAAAGCATGTCTACAGCTTCCCCGTTCTGCAGAGCTCTGCGTGGACGAGCAAATGATCCCGTTTACTGGCAGGTGACCAATGCGACAGTGTGTCCCGAGCAAACCAAACCCTGTTGGGTTGAAGAATTTTGTGTTGGCAGCGACTGATGGCTTAGTTTTGGACTTTACAATTTATGTCGGGAAAGGAACTGTTTCAGATGAAGACTTGAAGGAACTGGGCCTTGGAGGAGCAGTTGTGAAGCAACTGACTAACACAGTGAATCGAAATGACGTTACATTTCTCTTCACCGATAGGTACTTTACAGCAATTAAACTCGCTGACTTTTTGCTCAAGGAGAACATTTTCTCACGGGGACAGTCATGGCTAACCGCACCAATGGCCAGACAGCACGAATGCCAAATGACAGGTCTATGAAACGTGGAGATTCCTGCTGTAGAGTACGCAGTGAGGAAAAGCTTTGTCTTGTCAAATGGAAGGACAACAAATCAGTCATTTTGTTGTCATCTGCCTAGGGGACTGAGCCAGAAGGAAAATGTCGAAGGTGGTCGAAAGACGAAAAGAAGAGAATCGACGTTGCACAACCTGACATTGTTGCCAAGTACAATGAACACATGGGTGGTCCCAGGTAGCACACGACGGCGGGCCAATATTGGAAATCCACTGGCAAAGCGTGGCCCTAACTAGGCCCAGAGTTGCCAGTGAGCATCTGATATTGGTTGTGCCACTCCTTAGCACATCCAACAATGGCCCTGGTTGTCCGTCGCTTTACCAGTATTGGCTGAGCCCTCATTAGATCCTGGCTATCATGGGCCAGGTTAGCCAGGATTGCCGCACTGTTTGCCATTGCTGGCTGTGCTATCATCGAATCATGGCTATCATGGGCCATGTTAGCCAGTGTTGTTCCACTCTTTGCCAGAATTGGCTATGCCATTTCCGGGAGCTGGCTATATTGGCCTAGGATTACCACCGCTTATCCAGTGTTCAAAGTATACTGGCAAACGTTGGTAAACATTGTGTCATCCATTAAAATGGGTTCAAAATTAATTTTATTGTCGAGTACCATATCGGCAGTTCATAATTTTCGAATGCGCTAAAACATGCGAGTTCAAAGATTTGGTTTTATTTATTATTATATTTTAAGCGAACACTTTTGCAGTTTGTGAGCAAAGCTACCCATGATTCCTTTGGAAAAACTGCACTCTGGTTGCGCAGTGAGCAGCAATAATACGTTTAGAATTGCGATCGAAGTCCTGTTGATCAGAATTAACGTTCTGATTACACCCGAGACGCCTTCAACAAAAATTGTGAACAGGTGCCTTCAACAAAAATCAAATAAGTTTCATTTTATTAAATTTTTGGAATAAAAAATCACTTTTTTTTATTCGCTCTAGGAATTCACTGCCGCAGTGCGCAGCTGGTGTCTGCTTCAGGGAGATCGCGATACAAACGTAATAGATTAGCGCAAGTGCATTCGCTAAACCGAAATTGTGCTCAGTTTTGGCAACGTCCAGAAACGAAGCAGTCGCCTCGTAATTTTGATTTATGCGTTGCGCTCGTGAAATATTAGGCGGGTGCTTCATAAACGCACGCGGACACGTGCTAAGCGATTCCTACGCTTCCCTACGTCGTGCCCTGTGATTGCGCCTTTCCCGTGTTTTCTGATTTGCTATTTCCTTCCTTTTCTGCAAATCGTTGTGTTGGAAATTGTTGTTTTTGACCATTTTATTCTTCTGTTGCGTAATTTGCATTGGGGCAATATAGCTCTTGCTCACGTCCTTGCATATTTACTCGCAAGTTTTTTTTTTCTTTCGAACATGACCTTTATTGATGAAAACCGTCGAAAGTAGTTGCGAACCACAATTCAACATGCCTTTGTTTGTTTTTGCTTTTTTGCGCGAAACTTCCACACCAACAAACAATTTGAGGATTCTTCGACGACCACTGAATAAATGGACTGACAACTGGCGTTAGACGCATGTTAACCTAGCTTGTTTGGCGCATGTACGGTACATGAAACTATGAAAGAGCGCGCATTCTGCTTGGATATTTTTTTTGCTTTATATTTTTGTTATTATGTGGTAACATTTTAAGCTATCTTGAACTAACAGAAGCCACATCATACGGCCCCACAAAATACGCGAGTGTCTCAAGTCGTTTTGGCGAAATGCATCTTGAAGCTCCAAGTTTTTCACTTCAAAATTTTCAGGCTTTTGCTGCAGCTTTGTAGCAATACTTTGACGCTTCCGTGTTTCCCATCCACTTCTCTCTTGTAGATATTCCTTTCTGTACTGCCTGTGGCCATGTGACTCATTCTCCAAAAATTCCAAACCCTTTTCACGTGTTTTGGCCTCTTTCCCTTTCTCTTTCAAGTCTTCAAGTCCAATATCTCCCCACCTGTTCTCCCGGCCGTGCCCTTTTCCAGGTAGCGGGCTAACACCCCACCCCGCGAAGCGCTATTTTTTCTTTCTGGTTGTCACTTTCTCAAACCTGTTTTCCCTCGCGCGCAGCTACGCGCTTCGCTGTTCCTCCACCTCCCTGTCTCCACCTTTCAGCTCGAGGACTTTTCTCGGAACCGCAAAACCTGTGTAAAGAAAAATTCCTCTCTCCCCTCCAGCCAACCCCCCACCCCCCCACACCATCGTCTCCACTGCTCGTCTTGGAACCGCGCGACTCATCACAATAAGACATTCTTGACTGCACGGCGGAGCTCAACCACGTGCAAACCAACGCGACGAAAATGCATGCACACTCGAGCTAGCACCGTTCATAGTCTGCGCACGCGAAAAGCCACACTCATATATTAGGAGAGCTCCGACGCTGTTCGTACCGCCTGCAAGATCTTTTGTAAGTACTAAAACTCTTTTATCTTGATATACGTCT
Source organism: Amblyomma mixtum (assembly GCF_055824585.1). Lineage (NCBI taxonomy): Eukaryota > Metazoa > Arthropoda > Arachnida > Ixodida > Ixodidae > Amblyomma > Amblyomma mixtum. Next base: position 84,553,121 of record NC_143016.1, on the reverse strand, counting down.
GGAAGTTAAAGTGGTTTTTGTAGTAAATGTTGCTTTGACTACATGCGCCTTTATTTTTTCGGCAGGAGAAGAGAGCGAGCCAAAAAGCACGAGGACGACTTCTGTGTACCCACTCTCATTGCGAAATGGCTTGCTTGACGTCGTGCGCAGTGGAATTGTGGCCGAATGGTGAGAATTTAATTTTTCGTCTTTGGTGAGATGAACTCACTAAAAATTCACTACTTTGGCTAACAGCGGGTTTGAACTCATATGAATTGAGATAGGATGCATTCGGGAATATGTCCTTTACCGCTTATGCACGACGGAAATCAGAACCGCTTAATTTTCCACTGCAGACTAGTTGGTAAGGATATGTGTAATACTTCCGTAGTGTTTCTTTTTGCCTTCTACTCTTGCAGACTCAATAGAAAATCCGCAATTACTGGTTAAAGCTTTTGCCCAAGTGCTCTCGCAATGAAAAAGGGCATTACTCTGGACTATCAGACTAGTATTTTTGTGTGGTTTTCAAGTTGCAGTTTCGAATCCAACTATAGCATGCATGCGAAGCAACTAAGGTAAAACAAAGGTGCCCTGAGTTCCTTGCGTTCAGCGTATTTCGTCAAAAGTCGCAAGCCGCATTTTTGACCCCATTAAATAAAACTAATCAAAAATGTTGTTTTGACGTCCATGTGGAAGAGACGCTACAACCTGTGCATATTTACTGGAATAAAAAATTACCTCGCAATTTAGAAACACAAGTTATGATATTAAAACAAAATAATACATTAATCTGTTTTCAATATCACATTAATTTCCTTATCTCGCATTGAACATATTTACTGGGAGTGCGACACGACGCATTAAACTAAATTAAACCATTTGGTGTAAGGGAAGTTTAGTAAATTAAATTCCACTTTGTGCAACTAATGTGGGGCTGGTTCTTAAGAATAAATTAAAAATTATCCTGTAAAATATGTTGCTAGTGTCTTCACGATTACTGTGTTTCACAAAATTCGGTGTTATCTTTGTTATGTTTGTTTTGTTCTGTGATGGCCATAATTCAACTTACCATGACATCATGCATCTCTTTGCAGGCTTGGCACTTCGTGAGGCCATCGTGCAAGAACTGGACGAGGAATTTGTTTGAATGCAGTCCAGCAGCCCCCTTGCAAGTGGAGTGCAACGATTACTTCGGATATGACTGATCAGTTCACTGGAGGACAGCTCCGTTGAGCGCTTTTTGGATGCCTTAGCCGTGCCGCAGCAGCTTGCCGAGATACTTTGTCCAACCTGATCGGCACTCACCAAACTTGAAAATAAATCGTTTTCCCACAGCCTCTGCCACCATGCTCTTGGGCCCCTTTTCTTTACTCCCCAGGGTGGCTGGTGGTAGCGCAAACCATCCTGTGTGCGCTAGAAGCGTGATTCTTGTAACTCAAAGCAATAAACGGGTCTTTTTTCTGGAATTCTTTCGCACCCTCATTTATGAATATTTGCTAGGTAGAATGTTATGTATGTACATCTATCCACAGTGCCGGTCATTGGCGAGAGGGTTAATTGCATGTGCCAGCGTTCGAAAGCTGGATGCCATTATTCGAAAGCTGGAAACCATTATTCGAAAGCTGGATGCCAATATTCGAAAGCTGGAAACCATTATTCGAAAGCTGGCTACCAATGTTTGAAACTTGGCTACCAATGTTTGAAAGTTGGATGCCAGTATGAGACCTTTGCTGGTCCATGCTGCAGAACGAACATCGGGACTGCGTTGGCCGCTTGATCGGCCGAGCGTTGGCCCAAAACTGGCATGAAAGTAAGGCCAATGTGTGAAGTGGTAGCGCTCGGCCCAAATGCCAGTGTAGGACCGATGTTCGTGCCAAGTTTTGCCAACACTTGCGCGACGTTCGGCCAATGTTGTTGTGCTGCCTGGGGTGTCGACCTGATGGACCGCTATGTGGCTTACTACCGAATCCAGGTGCGCAGCAAGAAGTGGACTGTGCGCGTTTTCACTCATTTCTTAGACTTGGCTTGCTGCAATAGTTGGGTGCAGTACATGAGGGACTGCGAAAATGCTATGGTTCCCAAAAAGGATCGGCTAGATTTACTGAACTTCAAAATTAACATAGCTAATGTACTGATAAAAGCAGACCTCTCTGATTCACGGGGGTCTCATCCAAATGCAGAAAGGGGTGAAGAAGCGACTGCACCAAAGAGAGCCAAGGTGATTCCCCTACCCCCAGAGGAGGTGCGCTACGACCAGACTGGACACTTCCCTGAACATGCTAACATGAAGTTCCAGATGAAGTGTCGCAACCCGCATTGCAGTGGCAAGTCGCGAGTAAACTGCAGAAAATGGGACGTGTTTCTTTGCCTTCTAAACAGAAACTGTTTTCTTGAGTTTCATACGCCCTAAGTCCCAGAGTACCCACTTGGGTACCAGCAAACAAACTACCTTCTGTTTGAATTTTTAACGCGCAACAATTTTGTTGCGTCGGTTTGCACTAATTTGTGTCCAATAAACAAGTTTTACAAAATGTTCACGAATTGTTGTCTCAGGACAGAGGAGGTTATAGTGGAACCAATCGCAAGAAGAAAATAGAAATAAAATCGGCCAAATACAAAAGAAAAGCACTAAACAGCGCTGACCGTCAGACAAACTTTATTAACGTACATCAAATTATATGAGCACAAGCCTTGCCGTGAGGCGTTACAGCCTACTCAAGATATACAAAACAATAGCTTTACAGGTCATGTAAGTTAAATCTGAAAACATTTGACCCTCAGAGTCGCATGCTGGGCTATGTTACTCATCATCCAGAGAGTTCGCTGATAAGGTTTGCCTCGCTAGTGTCAACTGTATTTTGTCCGTAAAGAAATTCCTGTTGTGAGGAACAGAAAGTTAGCCACTAGGACAAGTAACGATGGAAAGCCAGCAACAAAAAAGGTAGATAAATTTTCATTACGACCATCGAAATTAAAAACACTAGATCTTACAATCTGCGCGCAGCACACGCTACTTTTTAATGGCAGCATCTGCACCGTGCAAGTTTCACAGTTCAAAGCGTCAACATGCATGCAACAGCTAGCGCACGCCATTTGCGAAGAACCCCTGATGCAGCTGTTGCAGCAGTTCTCTCTTTCCTCTGCGCCAGAAGTGCGAAAAACTATGACAAAATTTAAAGATTTAAATTTAAACATTTAATGATTTAAAGAACAACTGCCTCGTCTAGCACACTTTCACAGCGGAGCTCTTGATCAGTATTTGGGCACGTGAGCGGCGTCGTCGTTCGCGTAGCACATCACGTGGCCATGCATACTGCAGTCACATGACACCACGTGACCATGACCTCCACGTAGCATGGCTAGTCACTTAGCATACTGTGATATCGCGCGACCGTGATCTCCTGAGGAAGTAATGACACGTGATCGGTGACGTCATCGATAGCGACGATTCGTTTGCACGAGCTCCGCACAGCTGTTGATGGAGTTCCTTCATTTCATGGCAGGCAGCTCAATCTTACATCACAGAGGCTTAAAAGCTGCGCTGGTCAAACGCATACTAGAAAGCGTAATCGTTTAAGCAGTTTTCTTTTTAACATGCCCAGGCTTTTGACTCCAGTGAATGGTTACCAGCCTATGTAAAGCCTGTGCACGATCTCAACCATGTTTCACTCTAGGAAAAGCACGCCTTTCGCCATTTATTTAAAAGCAAGTGTGGTCATGCGCCTTAATCTTGATCTCAATTCGTCCCGCATGAAACATATGTCCAAGAAAACAACAGCCTAAAATATATAGCATACACCAATCGAATGCCATCAATGCACCTGCAAGGCTACTTAGTTTTGCTTTTGCTATTTGGGATATCAGCTTTGGTTTTTGCTGCCTAGCATTTCTCTCATAGTACAGGTGATGCTTCTTTGGAATGCGGTGACACTGTGCTGAGAAATTTTAATGCCGCCGCTTTCCAATCACATGTGCGAAGGTTTGCGGATAGCTGTAACAACTAATATGCTATTTCTTGGCCGGTGATTTGTTGTTTTGCCAACGTAGTTGCGCTGGCGCACCACGAACCATGAACCAAACCGCATTCACGCGCGACCACTGTTTTGAATCTTGTCCAATTTCGTCAACAGTGCTTCTTCGAAAAGCACGATTCTCGATAAGTAATTCCGCGCGGAGATCTTTACCATCACGACTCGCCTGCTTTCAAACATATATTGATAAATTCTAAAAAAAATAGTACATATCAAACATTTTTCTTATAAACGATAATTAAAGATGTCTGGAAACCATAACAGCTTCTTTTAGTTATCCGGTTAACAGGCATCTCATATTTCTGGTTCATCCTTAATGTAGAACACTATTCTCATGCAATAAAAGGCGAGGTTGTGGGATTCTTTGAAATACTTTTAACACAAATCAGCCCCACACTCTTTGGACCTTACTGAGGCTGTTGGACGCAAGTAAATACACCCTCCTTACAACTGCTCTTTTTTGCTGCTGCAACACTATGTGTGAGATTATAACAGACTTAAGTTTGAAGGCTGAACAACCTGTTTTTCACTGGAGGCGCTGTAATAATAGTTCGTAAGGAAGGAATTAGCAGGCGACCGTTCAAAAGCAAGGATCTCCACATTTTCTCTTGTAGGCTTCCTCAATACTAGGCAATTAAATGCTGCACCAACGATGTAAGGGAGAATAAGAGCAGTTGGTTTTTTTTTTATTACTGGGGTGATATTTTGCCATACTCTGCAAGATGCGATCTTCAGCTCCCATATTTGCATCCTGCTCGGAATTTGACCCAGAGGATTTCGAATATTTTTGATGTTTGAAGCAAAGAAAACACTTCTAAGACACTAGGCAAGTATGGGTTAATTCCTGCGAGTAAGTACAATGTTCTGTTGTGTTGGAAAAAGGAACAAGCTGGAGTCGAACCCACTTAGGTCCACTTTCGAGGGACTCTCCGGCGCTCTGCAGTCTAGCCGCTGCAAGAGTCGCACGACGATGTAGAACATGTCGACGTGGGCGAGCTTCTCTCCGACACATGTCCTCTGTCCCATACCGAAGGTAAGCAGTGGAGGGACGTCTTGCCGAAGCTTCCCACTGGCCGGGTCCAAGAACCGCTCGGGCCGGAATTGGTCCGGTCTATCCCAGAGCTTGGGGTCATGGTTCACTCCGTAGACGTTGTACATTATGCCAGTGTTCTTTGGTAAGTCGTGATTCCATGCATGAAACGAATGCGTGGAAAACACAATATGCAAACGGCGTGAAGTGCGGGCCAAACAACTCCCAAAGTTCCCTTCGCGAGTCCGTTCGTTCAGAGCAGAATGGCAACCAACAATCGTACTGAACTCGGTATGCTCTAAGGTAAATTGAAGGGGCGCTTCAATTTCTTGCCTTATGGTCACTGTCGCACAGTAAAAATAGATGTTTTTTTTGTTTTACTCGATGCCTTTCCAGATGCCGTATGTTGGGAACCGGTATTAGTGACTGTAAATGGTCCTAGTGGTCGCTTTCACGCAACAACCCTAGCAGGCTGTCATGCCTTTGACAACAAAAACCTTATGAGGGACACTGACTCGCTATATAAGTGGTGAACGAGATTTAAGGACAGCTTGGTTGCTGATACAGTTGAAGGGTGGGTATGCCGCGATAGCGTAATGGGGCAGTTACCATGTATGCAGAATTGGTCATTCTCTACTTTACATTCTAGATCCCTAGGAGTCGGCACGGCCTCCTGGCGCAGTGGTGCCGCTGTTAAGCTATACGCCACTGCCCTGGGATGACAGGTACTGCCACCGGTGGGCCTTGTGCAACCCAGATTTCTCTTCTCGAGCGACAAATAACTAACTGCCACCTGCCATAGTTGGAAGTTTGCTCCCAGTCCAACAGGCAAATTGTGATGACGCCTGAAGCTCGCGTGGCCTAGGTGGATCGCCTGCCTCCTAAGTTGCTTCTCCAGGGATTTTTCGTGGATTTTTCGCTCATGGTAAACGACGCAGACGACGCGCACGACCCCGAAGGCGACGCCAGATTTTCTGCGAAATTAGCTTCTTAACGCTATCGGATAAATATTTTGCACTAATTCTTTGAGGTGTATCACATATTTAGGACAAAGCTCTAAGTGTGCGGAATTGTTGGAAGCTTTGAACATAAATTGCATTGCATTAGTTAGGAACCATTTCCTTACAACTTTTTGCTTGTACTGAACAATGACGACGCTTTGGACGAATTTAGCAAGAGCGATGCATCAAAGAAAAACTTGTAACTATACGCCTTTTTATGCTTGTCCTTATCCTTCATCAATATACAGATTGATCAATAATTCAACGGGGCAGAATTTCATTTGGCGCTCGTTTGTAATCTTTCACTATAAATGCTCTTTTTCTCACATCAAATTGCAATGCACTCTTCAGTTATTTCTTTGAGGTTATTTTGAGCAATTCCACACACCGCAGCCCGTCTCTTCACCTGTTTGGGGTTCATTTAGCTCCCATCAGCGAAGAACGTGTTGCCGAGACAACGACAAGTCGTCTTGTATAAACGTTGGCAAGGACCATGAGGCTTTCCCCTCCCTTGTTCACTTTGTGTGTGTCTTCACTCTTCGGTTCTTTTAAACAAAAGAGCGGGACGAGAGCTCACCAACTCTGGTGTTCGTTGTAGTGTTGTGGGGCACACCCATTGGAGTTATGGGGTAGGATCGAAGGGTCTCCAGTAAACAGACCACAGTGAAGGGAAGCTTCTCTCTGTCTCTGTATACAGGAGGAATGCTCCCTAGAAAAAAATACGCAAGAGCATTATCAGCGGAAAACAATCAACGCAGCAAAAACATTCGGGAAATTTAAATCTTAGCCCTCATGTGGTCAAGAAAATTTTAAAAATATGCGCCCCACTTAAACAGAGGAATGCATTGGACTGCGATGGAAAATCAAGGAGCTACGTAAGAGCCTCACAAAGTTCAACTGCAATTTTTGTTCATTAAGAGTTATCTTCGTTACTGTAACAAAATTATTCTTTTTTTTCTGCTGCTTTTTTCGATGCGACTACTTGTACTTGCATATATTTACGCATTTGGAGTCTTCGAATTGAGGTAGCTTAACACCGGGTAACCACTTCATTGTGAGGTAACACAATAAACGCAAAATATTTTGGGGTTATCCTGAAAAGCCCTAAGCGTGCTTAATGCAGACGAGATCTATTGAAAGCGTCTGCAAGAAAATGCATTAGGACCCATAGAAAAAATACCTCAGCAAGGTCGATTCTTAATCACAAAGCGCCTTTATTCCATTGTTCTGAGCAACATTTGATTACGTGTGTACATAAAGCGCAAAAATCGTCGCTAAAGGCACCATGCGCAGCACACCTGCGTGTGTTTGCGTGAAGCGACACAAACGCAGCGAACGATGTGCACGCAGAATGAATCGGAGTGGACACGTAAGCTGCGTCTTAGGGGTGTGACGCGATAGCCTTAATGGATCAGTGCCCATGTATGCCGAATTCGTCATTCTCCACTTTGCATTTATAGACCGCTGGGAGTCCCCACACCACTCTTGGGGCAGTGGTACAGCGCTTAAGCGATGTGCCACTGCCCTGCGATGGCAGGTGCTGCCACCGGTGGGGCTGGTGCGATTCACACTGCTCTTCCCAGCAACCTCTCGCGACCAATCATTAAATTAACTGCTACTTGCCATGGTGGTCACTTTTCTCACAATATAGTGGACAGGTTCTGATGAATCCAACGAGTCACGTGACCTATGGGTATCCCACCTAGGTTGCCTCTCGGATGAGTTTTCGCTCACAACGTGGACAATAGCGGTTTATCTGCAGAACGGAAATCTGCTCATCCAGCTAATGTATTCCCGTCGCCAATGGAGGCAGCATATATGTGACACCGACCCTATTTTTCGACCATGGCGATTGCTGGGTCCGAGCAGAATCTTTTGCCCCAGGTTAGCCTTAGGGTGGAAAACTTGGACCATCCTATCAAGGCCGATTATTCGCTCGACAACGCCAGATTTTCTGCACGCCGGGGCACTAACGCTAAGGCGCTGATATCTAACGAATACGAAAATCTTAATGCACGTAGTTTGTCACCCTTTTTAAAACTTGCACAACGGTTCGCTGTAAACCGTCTTACACGCATCCCGAAATCTTCTGACGTAGCAGAACGTAGAATATGTGCTGCCTGGTATACGTATATTAAAAAAAATGGACAGGCACTTGAGCTCTGCCTTAAAGGTATTATGTGAAAGCGTTAATGGGTCAATGACCATATGAGTGAAATTGGTGAATCTCTACTTAATAATAAAAGATCTCTTTAAGTCCTTATACGAGTCATCATACGTGGCTCGCCTGCCACATAGGTTGCTTCACTGTGTTTTTTTTGTGTGTGTAGTTTTTGCTCTCGGTCAACAACGCTGACTCTGATGCCGACAACAGACGCCGACGACGACACCTGCTTTTCTGCGACACATGCTCCTTAACGCTGTCGCGTTAAGCCCTCTTTATGTACCGGCTGCGCCTGCACGGCATCCTCATTATTTCTGCGGCCACAATCATTAGCGGCGGTTTCACCACATCCGGGCACGTTGACATGATGGAGAGGAACTCTTTGTTTGGTCGTCACGGCTGGTTAGCGGCGGGACCGGCGAAGAAAGAATCGACTGATGCGCCACATAGACGAGTAGCGCCGCGCGTGCGAGAAAGGGAGAAAGGGCCAGCTGACCGCGGCCGATGCGGAGACTCCCAGAGGAGGAGAGAAACGAGCCGACACACGCGTAAAGGGTATTAAACTGAACCGCAGAAGTCACGAGGGAGTAGGAGCTGCAGTTCGACTGTGTACGCAGTTCGCACTCGAGCAAATTCACTCAAGGAACTCCCGCATAATCAGAGACTTCGTATAATCAGAGGGAATTGTGCTGTCAGCCCTTCTGTCTCGGTGGACACCCGAACCGCACCGCAAGGATAGGGAGGAAGGTGGGAGTGCAAGAAGAAGGAGAGAAAGAGGTGCCGTAGTGGAGGTCTCCGGAATACTTTCGACCACCTGGGGATCTTCAACGTGCACTGACATCGCACAGCACACGGTCCACTTTGCGTTTCGCCACCATCGAAACGCGGCCGCCGCGGTCGGGTTCGAAACCGGATACTCCTGCTGGGTAGACAGGCGCCTTAACCACTGAGCCACAACAAAGGGTCCAGTAGAGCTTCACCATAGCTAAATTGTGACTTCACCAGTTAGAATGATGCATTTTAGCGCTGGCGAAACGGCCTGCGTATGCATAATATTTATTCCCAAGTCTCCGAAAAACATCACCGTGCTAGTTCTCATGCAGGTATCACGTTCGACATTCTGCAGACCTCTCTAATGTTCCGCAAAACGTAAAGCAATCTGGCAATGCTCTAAATACGCATAACATGTGCGCAAACTAATCTTTTCAAAAGGCCCATCCTAACGAAACATCGCTAGCTAAATGAAACGCATGTGGTTTCAAAGCTCCAGCAAGAACAAAATTGGCAGGATTGAACAGCGCACAGTGACCGGGAACGCAAGGGAAAAAACGACGAGACACCCGTTAGTGAGTCCAGAAAAAAGATAAGAATCTAACTTAGCATTTAAGGAAATTAGAACCTAACTTTTTACCTACCACGCAATTTAACCTATAGTTATATTCCTGGTTTCATAGGCATTGAGCTCTTTTTCTGTAAGCAGAAGTTGTGCAGTATATTTGCAAATGTAATTTGTGTACAATACACTCCTCCAAATGCAACTTAATAACGCTGTGATAACCTTGTGTAATCTTCTCGTACCGCGCCTTCTTGCAATAAAAGCCTGCTGCGGCTTGTGCTGCATTATTTAAAGGTAGAAGGCCGCCGCGGTGGCTCAGTGGTTACGGCTCTCGGTTGTTGACCCGAAAGTCGCGGGTTCGATCCCGGCCGCGGCGGCTTAATTTCGATGAAGGCGAAATTCTAGAGGCCCGTGTACTGTGTGATGTCAGTGCACGTTAAAGAAACCCAGGTGGCGAAATTTCCGGAGCCCTCCACTACGGCGTCCCTCATAGCCTGAGTTGCTTCGGGACGTTAAAGCCCCTTAAACCATTTGAAGGTAGAAGAGCGAATTCCAAGAGTAGGTGAAAGTAGGAGAAGGTGGCAGAGTGTCAGATGGGCTAATGCAGTCACAAAGTTTGCGAGGATAATGCGGCCTTAGCTGGCGCAGGAGAGAATTAATTGGAAGTTATTGGGACAAGTATTCGTACAGCATTGCAAGTAGTTCGGCTGATGATGATGATCATGAAGGTTTCTAGGAGCTTTTACGCGACCAAGAAAGTTTCGAAAATCCGCTGTGTAAGTCATTGGGCTAGTTGGTTAAGGCTCGTAGAAAAATTGTGCAGTACAATTGGAGTCGATTTCAAATCACTGGCAGTAAAGAACATCAAACTTCACCATTTCTTATAGCGCCTAATTGTGTCACACACTGCTCAAAGTCTTGCTTGACTTTTGAGCGAAGTAGGAACACAAATCTGACGGAATTTGTCCTGGAATGGTGAGGAAAATATTCTGAAGCTTCTTTCCCAGTACATTCTTGGTGCGTGTTTTGAACGGACAAATGGATCCCGGTTGGACTGATTGAACCTTTCAATCATAATTTTTTTTCCCATCGAAAACATTTTTCCGCCTGAAAAGTATATTCAGGCATCAAGAAAGATAATTTGCTAGTTTTGCAGTGCAATATACCATGCAATATACAGTGCGATATAAGTTTTCCTGTGCAATATATATAACTCTTGTAGTTACTGGTGGCAAATGCTGTCTTCACAAAAATGGCGGACGTGCTATCCCGCTTATTATTTCACAGAATATAATGCACTGCTTTTGCTATATGGCATAAAAATGATTTTATTTATGGACTGAAAGGGGCTAAATTCAATGAAAACAAAGGAATCACTGGTACGAGCAGCACGAACTAAAAAAAAAAAAATTCGCGTCGTGCACAAATGGTTACAAAACACCTTATATAGTTAAAGAGCAGTTGAGGACTGCCTAACGATATCGCTAAATCTTGACCAAACATCCTGAAGACTTTCTGTGGATGATTTTGCATTTGCTGGAATGCCCTGAGAGATCTTAGCAGGAAATTTGCCGTCAACTGGATGACGGAAACAAAATATCTGATCTAAAGCTTTCAAAGTACTGGCTCTTAGCACTCAAATGTTAAAAACATGTTTTCGGCACACTGTTTCGTGAGAACATCGGTAGCGCACTAAAGACTAAAAAATAAAAATACTCTTGTTTTCTGAACTTTACGTGGTCTTAAGCGGCCTAACTGGACAACCCTCTTGTTGGACAGCTGGTGTACACTGGAGCTTTAAGAGCATCTTTCCTGCGGCCCACCTTGAGCCCAGAAACACAAAGGGTGCATTCTGGGAAATCCCCGTCCTTCGTCAGTTTGAACAGCGCTTTTATTGCCCATCAAATGGACAAGCTAGTCAACCGTCATGATGCAACGATGTACCACGACAGCAGTGACCACACCGTGTCTCGCAGTTTAAGTCAACATGCACCTATTAGAATAGAGATATCAACGTTCTTAAAATTTAGCAACAAATGCGATTCCTGCACGCTTTGAAGAAAACAAACCTGCATCTCCTTATCTTATATTTTGTCGGGCTAGTTGCTTGCACCTGAGAATATCGTAAAAAGTATGAAACGATGTTTCACGCGCCTTATAAAGCAGACGTTAGGATATTATGCCTTCCACTGTGATGGCCTCGGAGCAGTGATTGAAGTGCGGAAAGTTTTCTTATTTTTCTATTACTGCGTTGTCCCGAGCATCCAATAGAAAAATACCAGAACGGGCTCTCCTCGGTTTAATTCGATAGAGTTACAGCTATCGTCTCTCCAATACCCCGCCGATGTCCGAAAAGCTATTCCCTGATTGCTAGAGACAGTGAGCACGCGATAGGTGTCAAGTAACCACCAAGGACCAATCAGATCACGCCGCCAAATCTTCTGATGCTGCTCATCGGATGCATAGAGCACCGCCATCAGTGTGTTCATAACTGTGTTCTGCAATGTTCCGCAGTTGACATATAATTAAAAGTGGTGTCCAAGAAAGCTGGCCTTGCGATAAAGCGGTCTGATAAGTCTGCGGCCCGTGAGGCGACTGCCGCTCTCCACCGGTCTTTACAGTTAATGATCGCTGTTTTTATGGGATCTAGCTCATTTTGCCCCGTTAGACTGGCCCAATCCCATGTCCAAGAGAGTCGTTGAGGCATTTAGACGCGGGCGTAGCGTAAGCTTCTCATTCCTCTATCATCCGCTTCCCGTCAATGGCAGGTGCAGTGCGTACACTGTACACTGTTTTACAAATTAATTTCAAACTGTGCCAAGGCGAGATTCTGCGCAACGTACGATATAGTGGATTTGAATGAACACTGCCGTGAAGAAATCGCACATGACGACTGTGCTTACCAATGTTGTCTTGAATTTCTTTCAGGATCCTTTCTTTAATCTTCGGCTCCTTCGTTATCTGAATAAAGAGCCACTGGAGTTCTCCAGCCGAAGTGATAGTGGCGGCTACGACAAAGAATAAGTAAAGATAAGGTTACGAACAGCATTATAAATTTCAAATTTTGCTGTACAACACTACATCAGCTATCCCCCGTATACAAAAAAAACCAATCTCTAGATCAAAAGATTAACGTAAATTCTGCGTGTGTAACCCTTCGATAGTAGTGGCGTGCACTGAGAAAAAAACAATCTCCAGATCAAAAGATTCACACAATTTCTGAGTGTGTAACTGACGACTAGTACTGGTGTGCACTGAGACTATAACGCTTCTGGGCACGCATTAGCATGCATGAACTTTCAGGTACAGCAGATAATGTGTCTGTTGCTCCTGCAGTGAAAGTTTATCATATTTGGGCGTGTTTCGTGGGCTTTGATCGCACGTTTCCTTATCACTTCTCACATCTACGAGCCTTTTGTTTCACACAGTTCAGAAAAGGATTCCAAACAGTGCAGCCCGGCCCGCAATGTGCAGGAAAGCTACCAGCGTTGAAAGCATCATGTTCCACCATTTCTGAGCAATGCTGGCAAAGGACACTGCGGAGGAGGCTTCGCTCGTCCGCAGACCTTTTCAAATGTTGTTGGGGGCGGAAACAAGAAACATATGCAATTAAAAGACAGAGAACTGTCACTTGACGCCGGAATTTTGCAAGAACACCGATATGTTTGCAATTCAAGGCCCTGCGCGCATTTTTATAAACTTTTTTTATCATCATTGCTCTTAAAAAACAGGCGTCACAATACTTGTATAGTGGATTGTCTAAAAGCTACGACTGCGTTTAGTTCCAATAGAACGATGTTTCGTCTCTCGCCGGATCAGTGATTAACGTGTTTACGAAGGCATTTTTATAGCGAGGTTTTGGTTTACACCACAGGGCACGCCGCTCTGAATTGACGCAAAATAAACGGTGCCAACTGATCAAAGCAAAATCGCTGGCCTGTGGCCAGACAGGCGCAGAATACTTACCACCAAATATGTTTAGAACGACCATAACCATTTTGTCCTGAGTTAAGTATTCAGCGTCGCCTTTTTCTTCACGTATAGCCTCTTCATGAGCGGCAATCATGGCATGGCTGAAGTTTTCTGTCTTTCCTGCGAATACAAATTACTCTGCGTTTAAACCAGCGATTAACCGCAAATTGGAGCTGGACTTTCCGGTATTTGTTTTTCGAGACTTCGGAGGGCTTTTTTCAGTGTTTGCTTGAGAACGCCATTAGGTTTTCTTGGGCAAATATCATTTTCTACGAATGAATTACCGGTTGTATACCGGTGAAATACCGGTGTGCTGTAAAAAGTCGCTTATAGGCCCATCCTGGCCTTTTTGTCAGCCTGAGCATTTGATCAACAAGCAATCAATGCACAAATGGTCATGTTTATTCGTCGCAGAAGAAATTGTTGTCATTATTGAAAAGAGTGATGGAATGATAAAACAAAAACTCAAGTGAAAGTTGGCTGCAAAAAGGTAGGTTTTCGTAAATATTTTTGTTGGGTTTTTGCGTTGGGTTGGCCAAGAGGACGGGGCACAGTGGCGGAACTATCACTTCACTGTAGGGGTACCCAGACGCGTCAGTGCCCTTAAATGTCAGGAAGAAACGTACTCATCCAAGTAAGTACCCTAGGCAGGTGATCGCAGTGAACAGCACTACGCAAGCAGACGACGTTTGCCAAGTAGGTTGAGCTGCCCGGTCTGCACGTATTGAAGGAATACCTAAATACCTAAAAACTAATTACTTCGTTGCTTAATCTACCGCCTTCCCACAGTTCCCTCATCTTCCGTACTTCATTACTTTTCCCCTTTGACTGAGCGTAACTCCTACTCAGTAGCCTGCTATGTGTGGCGTGTATGTCATAGATACTGATCATTTGGGTCAAAAGGAATTTTGAAACTTAATTCGGCATACGTGTATAGTTTTTTTCGTTCGCTTTAACCGAAAAGTCCAATTCCTGGTTATAGAACACTGTATACTGATATGTATCTAAAAATGGCGTACAGAAAAACACAGGGATAACAGGCAGGACAAGAGCGCTCTAGCAACTGATGAGCTTTCGAAGAAACACCTCTCACTCGGTGAGCATGCGCCAGGAAATTCAGCACGTGTCAACAACATAAAAAAATGAATAAAAACAAAGTAGCTGTTCGATAGACATACGGACTAAACCCAGAAGAAAAAAAAATGAAGTGAATCTCTCCAAACAGGCCTTCGAGGTGATACTTCACATGCGCAGGGTGTCACACAACCTAAAGAAGGTAGCCCAGAAGGCTGGTGTTCGTCTCATGTTTACAGCTCCGCATAAGCTTTCCAAGCTGTGCAGGCTTGTTGCCGAAGGGCACTCGAAGAATACTTCCTGTGCGATCAACCACTAGACTAAGTTTGTTCCTTGTGCGACATGTGTCGTGTGTTGCATTCCCCTTAGCTGCGGCCGGATTTGCGTGGGCCAGACAGGGAAATGTGTGAACGAAAGGTTGTGCGGCCACACTGCATCGCTAAGGACGGGTCATGGTTCGAACCTTCCTCTGCACTGCAAAAAATGCAAGGACTGCTAGGGCGGCTGTCTGCCCAACTTGGGTGCGACAAGCATCATCGAGCGCGGAAGAAAAAGAGTGGATAGAGAGATATTGGAGGCCTCGAACATACTCGCCGCAGGTAAAGACTTGTGTGTCAGTTCCACTTCGGTGTTTTTGTTGGAAAAAGAACCTAAGTTCCTTGGTTTCTGATAGCAGAAGTGGTAGCACTTTCATGCAGTTTTCGCCTTTCAAATGTGCTGATTATGGGCTTCGGTCACCGCAGGGATTTAGGTCTTCACTTCACTTCACTTTGTTACATTAAAGACCCCCAGAGGGGGTATAACACAAGGGGTGGGCACAGATAGAATCAAACTTTATGTACAAAGATGTTATTCGTTAAATATGGCAGTTATACGATTCGAAAATGAGGATGGACAGGTGGTTGCAGGGACGTCGTGTGGAAGGCCGTTCAAATCTTTGGCTGAGCGAGGAAAGAATGATGCAGCAAACGTTGTGGTACGAGTCTGTGGACGCGAAACTTGCATGGGATGACCAAGGCGGAGTGCAATGCATGCTGGAGGGCTAATGTAGGGTGGAATACGCAATGAGCTGTAAGAAAACGTATGAAATAAGCACATACTGGCGATATTACGCGATATTACGACGACAAGCTTGGTTTGTTCGGCTTAACTCTGCTTTTAAAGATGATATGCTGATGTCATATGAATAACATGAATGAATGAATCTAGTGGCTCGGTTCTGTACCGATTATAGTGACGTTAACAAATAGATTTAGTTAGGGCTCAAAATGCGGGATGCATATTCTAGTTTTGTTCGAACGAGGGGCTTTGTAGGCAACAAGCCTAACGTCTGGTGGTGCAAGGCACAAATGACGTTTCAAGAAACCAAGGGTTAGTGAAATCTGCATTCCAGGTAAGATCTTGGCTAAAGGTTACACCGAAGTATTTATAGAAATTGGTCAATTCTACTTCGACGCCAGAGTTTGAGTACGGGAACAAAAGGGGCTTGCGTTTGCGTTGAAATGGCACGTGTTTGCATTTATTGGGGTTAAGCTCCATTAGCCATTGGCTGCACCAGTCTTCTATACAGGTTAGGTCGTTTTGGAGTGCTAGCTGATCGGATGGGTTATTAATTGTGCGCTAGACGGCGCAATCATCGGCAAACGTGCGGATGTTAGAGGAAGCATGCATGGGTAAATCGTATATATATATATAAAAAAGAGAAGGGGACCAAGCACTGAACCTTGAGGAACACCTGATATTACTGGGAATGAATTAGAGGATTGGTTATTAACATAGACAAACTGAGAGCGACCTGCTAAAAAAAATGGCTGAGGCTTAACTTGGTT
The DNA here is from genome assembly GCF_055824585.1 of Amblyomma mixtum. NCBI lineage: Eukaryota > Metazoa > Arthropoda > Arachnida > Ixodida > Ixodidae > Amblyomma > Amblyomma mixtum. The sequence goes on along the minus strand of NC_143016.1, from coordinate 84,536,705 downwards.
AACCCTGGTCAGATGCGAAGCATATTGATGGCTAGGCTTGGTAATACATGGCTTTCCTTGGTTGAATACTTGGTCATTTTAATACAACCACTAGAAGCCTTCGTCGTGGGGGAAGACAACGGCATGGCTACAGCGGAACGCCGACTAACCCCGAGACGCGCGTTGGGTGGGCGCCTGGATTGCCACGGAAGCTGCGTCCGCCTGCCCAGTGGAGCGAGCGTTTCACCTACACCGAGTGTGAACGCGCGTTCGAAATGCGCGGGAATGCCGCTCGAGGACATTCCGGTGTCTGTGCGATGGCATCGTTCTCCCTCTCCCAGCGCGTGACGGCGATCTGTCGTGACGTCATGTGTCACGTGGAATGTCACGTGGTGTGTCGTCGCTGAACCACGTGGTCTGCACGGCGTGAAACCACAGCGACGGCGCGAGGTGGACCCTCATCTTCCTCTGTCGTGACGTCATGTGTCACTTGGTGTGACGTCACTGTACCACGTGGTGTGCACGGCGCATAACCACGGCGAAGGGCTGTAGTGTACCTCTAGTAATATGCTTCGCATAAAATTGTTTTAGTCACTGTAATACATTAGGGTGCAAATCGAACAAGGAAAGTTTTAGTAGTAAGCGTTTGTGAGGTACCTTGTCAAAGGCTTCAGCAAAGTCCAGAAAGATTGTACCGGTTTGAAGGTTACAATCAAGATTTATATGCACATCATAACGAAAATGGCTAAATGTGTTTCGCTGGAGAAACCCTTACGAAATCCATGCTGAGATTGATGGAAGAAATGGTTCGAGTCAAGAAAATGCATTATTTGCGAAAAAATTACCTGCTCCATAACTTTGCATGGCACAGTACTCAAAGAGATGGGACGGTAATTAAGGGGTGGTTCTTTGCTACCTGATTTGAACACCCCAATGACGTTTCCCATTTTCAAATCACTGGGTATGTTACCTGAGTGAAGTGATTGCGCGAACAATAAAGGAAAGTATGCTGCAGAGACATGCCGGGTATTCTTTAAGAGCTTCGAGGTTATTTTATCGATACCTGCTGAGAATGATGTCTTAATGTTTTCGATAATACAGGCGATTCCATGTGCAGAAAGTGTGGGTAAACGCATTGGAGATATTAGATATGCAGTTGTATTAGGTAGTGACGTGTCAGTATCTTCAGTGAAAACAGATGCGAATGCTGTGTTAATTATGGTTGGTTGGATTATGGGGTTTAACGTCCCAAAGCGACTAAGGCTATGAGAGACGCCGTAGTGGAGGGCTCCGGAAATTTCGATCACCTGGGGTTCTTTAACGTGCACTGACATCGCACAGTACACGGGCCTCTAGAGTTTTCTCCTTCGCTGTGTTAAATATGTTCGCGCATAAAACATCTCTGGCCTCTTGTCCTAGTGCGTTAGTAAGAGTGATAGTGCGTGTCTGCTGGTGGCTTAGTCCTTGCCAGAATTTTCGCGGATTGTTGATTAAGATCTTTGGCAGATCTACGGATTGGAAGTACACGGGCTCAGCCTCGCAATACTTATTCCAAGCGCATGCGCTTGGGTTGAGTTTTGCTGCTCGAAATAACCGTTTTCTTTTGTTTCGAACGTTTTTAATGACTTCGAGAACCATGGCTTATGACGACTGGCACAAAATGTTATGGTGGGGATAAATTCAGACGTAAGTTCTAATATTTTGTTTTCAACGTTTGCCAGTTGTTTTGAACAGATCGGTCGTGAAAGCCTGTTTCGAAAATGATTAAAAAGATTGTGCAGTTGGTTGTTGATGGCCACGTAATTACCTCTATCATACAAGCGGATCATTTTTTGATACGTTTGGCTCAATTCGGTGGCAAAGGTGAAGGTTGCATGTAAAACTTTGGGATCGCTAATTTCGCGGAGGTAAGTAAGGGATGATAAACTTTCAGGGTGATTTGTCAACATCAAATCTAGAATGTTAAAAGATTCATGTGTAACGCGTGTTGGTTCCGTTACTAATTGGTTGAGGTTAAAATTGAGACAGCCCCGTCGCGGTGGCTCAGTGGTTATGGTGCTCGGCTGCTGACCCGAAAGACGCGGGTTCGATCCCGGCCACGGAGGCTGAATTTCGATGAAAGCGAAATTCTAGAGGCCCGTGTACTGTGCGATGTCAGAGCACGTTAAAGAACCTCAGGTGGTCGAAATTTCCGGAGCCCTTCACTACGGCGTCCCTCATAGCCTGAGTCGCTTTGGGACGTTAAACCCCAGTAAACCAAACCAAACCAGAACTTCAGAATCGGTGATGTCATTTGTTAGCCATGTTTCAGTTAGTATAAGTATATTGCTTGCGGATGAGGAAACAAGAATAGAAACATGCTCGCGCTTGGGAATAAAACTGCGTATGTTTGTGAAGATAATGTAAAAAAATGGCTGAGGCTTAACTCGGTTAACCCTGGTCAGATGCGAAGCATACTGATGGCTAGGCTTGGTAATACATTGCTTTCCTTGGTTGAATACTTGGTCATTTTAATACAACCACTAGAAGCCTTAGTCGTGGGGGAAGACAACGGCATGGCTACAGCGGAACGCCGACTAACCCCGAGACGCGCGTTGGGTGGGCGCCTGGATTGCCATGGAAGCCGTGTCCGCCTGCCCGGTGGAGCGAGCGTTTCACCTACACCGAGTGTGAACGCGCGTTTGAAATGCGCGGGAATGCCGCTCGAGGACATTCCGGTGTCTGTGCGATGGCATCGTTCTCCCTCTCTCAGCGCGTGACGGCGATCTGTCGTGACGTCATGTGTCACGTGGTATGTCACGTGGTGTGTCGTCACTGTACCACGTGGTCTGCACGGCGTGCAACCACAGCGCCGGCGCGAGGTGGACCCTCATCTTCCTCTGTCGTGACCTCATGTGTCACGTGGTATGTCACGTGGTGTGACGTCACTGTACCACATGGTGTGCACGGCGTGTAACCACGGCGAAGGGCTGTAGTGTACCTCTGTCTTCCTCTGTCGTGACGTCATGTGTCACGTGGTATGTCACGTGGTGTGACGTCACTGTACCACGTGGAGTGCACGGCGTGTAACCACGGCGAAGGGCTGTAGTGTACCTCTGTCTTCCTCTGTCGTGACGTCACTGTACCACGTGGTGTGCACGGCGCATAACCACGGCGAAGGGCTGTAGTGTACCTCCGTCTTCCTCTGTCGTGACGTCATGTGTCACGTGGTGTGACGTCACGGTACCACGTGGTGTGCACGGCGCATAACCACGGCGAAGGGCTGAAGTGTACCTCCGTCTTCCTCTGCTGTGACGTCATGTGTCATGTGGAATGTCACCTGGTGTGACGTCACTGTACCACGTGATGTGCACGGCGCGTAACCACGGCGAAGGGCTGTAGTGTACCTCTAGTAATATGTTTCGCATAAAAAAAGATTTGGGAACTTATCTCGAGGACTATTGAATGGACGTACGGTTGCATTATGACGAGCCGATTGCTATGCGATTTCTTGCACCGCCTGTGAGGATTCGTCGAATGCATAACGCTTCGAACCAATATGCAGCGTTTTTAGCGCAATGAAAATGCTGTTTTTTTGCTTCGGGGGAATGCAACGAGCTGTTTCCGTGCGGCACGAACCCGGCGTGAAAAGTCCTTGCCAATGCTCTTGTTGGTACCCTTTAGCATAGTGCTTTGGAAAGAATTAACTTTTTGGTTTCAAAGGAGGTGAAATTAACTATTATTGGGCGAAGATGTTCGGTTGAGTGGCGTCCAAGACGGTGAGCACGCTCTATTTCTTTGGGATCAATTGTTAACTTGAGGGTCTCATAACAGTGGCGGATGACTGTTTCTTCGGATTGGGCATACGTTTCTGATGGATTGTCATCTGTGATGCTGAAGAAAATTAAGTTGCTTCGTCGTGAACTGTTCTCGGCATCCGCTATGCGGGCATCTATTTCAGAAATCTGACTGGTTACTTCTGTAGTATTAGCGCTTATTGTGTCTAGGTCAGTGCGTAGGGCTGCTGTGTCTTTATGGAGCGTTTCAAGGTCAGCCAGTCATCTTACTTATGTCGGCAATAGTTTTTTCGGTAGATGTGAGCTAGTTCCTGAGTCCCTGAACCTCACTAATTAGCTGAGACTGACCGGCAGAAAGATTTTCCAGTTCTTCGAGAACTATGTCTGGACCTGGGTTTGTTTCAACATCTCTGGCCAACAATAGCAGAGAACGAATTACATTCGCACACTCATCAGCAACAGAAAGGCAGCACCGTGGGCTCGGCTTAATTCTTGTCCTAAATATATATATATATATATATATATATATATATTGCTCTGGGTTCAGTCCGCATGTCTATCGTACAGCTACGTCATGTTTTTATTCCGCTTTTTATATTGTTGACGCGTGCTGAATTTCCTGGCGCATGCTCACCGAGTGATGTTTTTTCGACCACGCTTTAGTTTCTAGTGCGCTCCTGTCCTGTTCGTTCTTCCTTTGTTTTTCGGTGTTTTTCTGTGCGCCACATTTAGACTTTTAGATGGATCGTTACCAACTAGCCCAATTTTCTGCTTTACTGAACTGTCTACTGATATAATGGTACAATGTTCTCGAAGAGTGAATGCTCAGACTTCTCCTGCATACCTGGCACATAAGTGGCTTCAGCCTTGCTGAATAGCCTCTCGAATATTTCCCAAGACTCGCGAAACAAAGCCTCTATCTTCTTTTCTCGTCCGCGGTAGAGGATACCCAGCCAGGGCGCGATGTCGCTAGGCAAGCCGTCGGGGGACACTTCGTTGAACTCATGGTCGATGTCTTCCAGGCGCCTGATCTTTTTGCTCTCTTCGTCTAGCCTGCGCATGAAAGTCAAATGCGTCGTGGTGCTCTCTTTTACAAGGCCGCGTCTCTTTCACACGGCGAATTGTGCAGCAGCTCTGCTTAGTCTATTATAGTACATCTCAGGACTTCCGTGCAACACTATGCAAGTTAGCGACCTTGTCAACCAACTAGGAAGCTGCTGAGATCTTAAATGTGTTCCTACGCGCCCCTATGTTTTCTGGTCGTCTGCTCACGGCGTATCTACAAACGATCCACTTTTCAAAGAAAAGCTGTGTGAGGAAATGAGGGCAAAATATCCCTGTCTGCGAATTGTAAGGATATCCCACGAACGTTAGTGCGACAGCAGGCTCGCCCCTTACAAATTTTTTTGGACTATCTATAGACTGTCTACAGACTTCTGTCCATAAAGTCTATAGAATATCTATAGAGAAATCCTAGAGACAAGTCTATGGGCAATACAGACGCTATAGACAGTCTGTAGACAAGCTATAGATTTGTGGTCATACAATGTCAATAGACGTTTGTCTATAGATGGACTGTAGACTATGATTAGACAAAAAGAATTATGTATAGGAAGGCAATAGAGTCGATAAGAAGTCTATAGACTTTCTATAGACCATTTTTATAAAAGATAAGCTCGTGTCGCTGCGGAAGCAGCGATGTTGTGCGGACGCCGGAATTTCATGGGTCGAGATTGCGCTAAAATTTGATGCTTTTTGCCTGGCTACAGCATACAGAAGTGAATGGTATCAAACATATGTTGAAATAAATTTTGTTCCCGAGCGTACACATCGCGCGAAATTTTTCTGCATTTTATCAGCACCGCTCAAGGCTATTTGAAATATTAAACTATTCAGCAAACTGCTTTCTTTCACATGAAGCTAGTAAACCCAATGACACGATTAAACGAAAACCGAGAAGTGAGCTCTTCCTTGCGCTTGGGAAATCTATGAACATAAATTTACATCGAGAGATCCACGTGATGGATCTTTGCAATCTAGCTTTTAGCTGCTTCTCACAATTACAGCGCGTGCCAGCAGAACATCGGTCGGTTTTTAAATTTTTCACACCTATAGCTGCTATAGTTTTGGTTTAGCCATACAGCCAAGTATTATACCCTGCGATCTACAGCGCCAGCCGCAATAGCGTAATTACCTAGCGAATTATTTTAATTTAACCTCATAAAAAGATTTTAATTTCGCTACTTGAAGGGAAATCACTTTGCTTTAATTTCCACGCGCTGAGTGTGGCAGGGGGTAAGCGAGAGAGAGATACCTCTTTTCCACGTTTTAGGGGAGAGCATGGAGAGGGCAAGTAAGACAGGAAAGAGATACAAGACCATAGGCTCACCCAAAAATTTTCTTTTCCGTCAACCGCTACGCACTGACCTGACGACGAGGAGAGCCACCTTACGAAGTGCCTTCCATCGTGGGCTATAATCTTCGAAAAGAATGTCGTGGTGTCCCTGGGTCTGTAAGTCTCCTACAAGAAACAAACGAAGCCAGAAAAAAGTGCAACGCTCAAAGGAAGTACGAAACGCGGTACCTAGTTTTGAGTTTTATAGCTTTGCTATCTCCCCTACCCCTTCTACTAGCAAATAGGACCACCTACGACAGACGGCTTTTCATTCCTAAACAAAGGTTCAAGTATCAATATTGACAGCTTTTGTGGTAAGTAGATGCACGCAGGTTCAAATTATTATAGCCTAAACAAAGAAGCAGCAGCCTTCGTTGATAGCCAATGACATTCTTGAATGTTTCAAGAAACAATTACAGCTCATTAAGCATCTTGTTATTTCTAACATCTCAAAGCGGTACTCTCAAAGATCTTCTCGACAATTTTTTCTGTAGCCTGGCTCATATTAGTGGAGTTTCGAAGAGCCGGAGGTTGCCCGCTCAGAACCCTGAAGATACCTCTGATGTTTTCGTCATTTCAAGCTAACCGAGAGGAGAGCAGCTTTGCACCGGCGCGGGCAACGCTTTGCCCAATAACACAGTTCCTTGTTGCGCTTTCTGTTCTGCTTTTTTTTTTCTCGCGCACCCCCAGCCTTAGAGGTTTGGGTTGATCTCTCTTCTGCCCTGCTTGCAGCAGCTCCTACCATTCGCAAATTTCTTCATGACGTTTGATGAGAAACAACAGTTCCCTTAAAAATGGGTGTGCACCAAAGGTATTCTTCGTAGTCAGCTTATTCACTCTTATTCTTGAGGAAACTGTTGTTCCTCATCAAATGTCATAAAGGCGGTCGTCAAGACGGTCGCGGCACCAGCCGCGACCGTGTTGCCCGTGACGTAAAAGAAGCTTTCTTGAGGCCTGAATTGTGTAAGCGATGCCTGTCTTCCTGTTTGACTGAAGTACGCTTTTCACAAGAACATTTCTGAGTTAATGAACGCACGTCTGTAGCTTGCTATCTACACAGATCTGAACTGCTCCATACATGCAGCCATCTCGGAAAGATTTAGGCTGTTTTGTGCATTTTATCACCTGTTAGTGCATATTTTTTCGCTTTTCTACATTCCAACCCTGATCCAATCAAACATGTTTCTTCGGGCCCTTACACCACATGTCATATCACTTTTCACTGCCCGTTAAGAGGCATCGTTCTCTTTTATCGCTGTTAGCCTATCTCCTTGTCAAACAATTCCATATATCCATTTTACGGCCATACACTTTTCTGACGTTTTCTGCAGATGAAAGGGACTCTGGTTGCCTTTTTAACATTTGCGCGTCGTCCTGTGTGTCTAACTTGTGAACACTTTTATGTTGCGCTCAGTTGTTACCCGAGAGATTGGGAAGACAACTCTTACAGATTACGACTGCAGGAGTCGTTTTTGTTGCACGTTTCGTTGACAGATGTTGGAGATTTCGGACCGCTCCCGAAATGGGTTCCATCTTCATTTTGAGCGAAAACTTACGTTCTCTGCTTTGAGCGTAATTTGTTTTGGATAAATGCAGCGCAACACCACAACTGTGCGCGTTTATTTACCACTGTCAAACTTGTCGTCCGTTCACTTACTCCTTGAAGGTTGTCCCCCATAGCACCACCACACACACGAATTAGAGAGTGCCATTAGACGGGCAATCGGGCAATGCAGCAAGCCACACAAAACGGCGCGATATTAGAAGCAGCAAAAATCAGTTTAAAGACCCCCACTGCTATCGCACTGTAATCGGGTAAAAGTAATTTAGTGAGCCCGCAAATTTAGTTATAATTCGGGCGGTTGTGTTCCATTCAGAGTAGCTGCAGACTGTCGCAGCACAGCTGGAGGCCCCATCAGGTCTAGGTGCACCCGAATCTCACCTCAAAAATAGCTAAGTTACTTGAACCTTGTACTTAGTCGTCGAAGCAAGGTCAGTAATAGGAAGGCAGCAACACGAGCTGTTACCGGTAAGCGTGCCAATCAGAACAGCAGCGACTGCTTGTTCGGCTGAAGCAGGCGGTTCTCGCTTGGAAGGACGTCGACATGTGTTTACGCTAAGTGCGAGCATAAACTAACGCTAGTGCGCCCTTAGCGTTCTTCGCATGAGCACTCGGGACCTGTTATTCCTCTAAGCCCGCAATATTAAAATAGTGAACTCAACAACTACTGAAAAAATGTTCTGTTTTGCTACTGACCGCGGAAACCACTATTGCACCATCGGGGACTCAAAAAGGCTTGCACGTGCTACGTTTATTTATTTATTCTTTTTTTAGAATTCCATGCAACAAATGAACTCATCCTGTTACGCCTAGGGTCTTTCGTTTATCCGGTAAAGCAAGGTTTCGCTCGATTCATGCCCCCTGTGCATGTTTGTTAAGATTAGCGTAAGCTGGATTTTCAGGAGAATATTCATCTTCAATAAAGTACTCTTTGGCAGTACCGTATCTCGAAGGCTCCTCGCGGAAACTAGGGGATTTCTTTCACTTCTAGAGTGACAGTCTGGATTAAATATTGCTGATTTAAGAAAAACAAGAACGTCGGTTTCGGGGACACTTTTCTGCTTGTACTTAATTTGTTTATTAAAATAATGAACTAAATGTAGTCTTTCGTGTCCTACATAAAATCGAGCTATACTAGAAAATCACTCTTCCTCCTCAAAACGACCATAAAAGGCCCGAAATTAAGAATCATTTTTGCTCAATAACCCAATTTGTAGCTAAATGGTAACTCCCAATGTAGTGCACAATTTTTAACATTCAAATTTAACGAACAGCCTTGAATAGACTTCACGCACATTTCTTTACAGGACTTAAACGGAAAGATATCAGGGAAATATAGCAGCGCCTGAGCGGTTCGGCTACTTTTCTGAGCAAACCTAACGGGCATAGGAAGCACAGAGCCACGAGCACCACGCCTTTGCCTCAAAACAAAAAGCTTCCACACAAGTAAGCTTTTCTTTTTTTTTTTAAGCTCACTGGTAGCACCACCCAGTTACTATAGATTGAGTATGTACCGAACAATTTAGCGGTGCTAACAGACTCCATCTATTTTTTGCCCAAAATGTATCCAAACTGCACTGGACACTGAGCACTCATGGCGGACTCCTTAAGCCTATGATCTCTATTGCTCCTTCAGTGCTTTGAATATTACGTAGCGTTTTCTTGGAATCTTCCCCCTCAACATGCTTACCCATCTTTGTCCGAAAGCGTCCGGCGAAGTCATGCCGGCGATCCAGGAATGCCTCATGAATCACTGCGTAACTGTTGAGAACCCCCATGGGCTTGTGGGCCACCCAGAGGGTGAAGACGTCTCCATACTTCTTAGACCACTCATTTGCCTTGCACGACAGGCTTTTGACCTTGCGAAGGGCTGTAAAAATAGGAAACAACGACTTTTCGTCATCATGCAAGTGTATAGTAATTGATCCTCCAGTCATCACAGCGCGTCCCATGTGTTTTTTTTTTTCTGGACTTAAATTATTCAGGGCCCTAATAAAGCTTACATTTTTGGAGGGTTTTGTTAAATTTTTCTGGTTCGGTAATTATTCGGTTTATTATTTATTTCAAAACATCAAAGTAAAGCGAAGAAATAGGTTATTTTAATAACGTTGGACTCGTTGAGTTATTTTATGCTTTATTATCAAATTTTGTTTGCAAAGTAAATGTTTCTCGAGAAATTCTCAACAAAATTTCACACAAACAATACTTAAACACATTTGGGAATATAAAAACACGTCTGCCTATGCAAAAGCAAATGCTTCCGAAAAATCAGAGTCATAGTTCGTGCAGTTTCCCGGCTAGAAAACAATAACTTTATTTTTTTTTTGTTTATCGAAAAAAACCAGTGGAAGGACGCAACCACAGAGAGGGACAGAGGACGACGCTGTCCATCAATGCTGTCCAGCTGTTTTTTTTTATCGTTAGAACTATCTACCAACTAGCCCAGCTCTTTACCCTAGTGTACCTATCTTATTTATTATGGTACTACGAATCGCCCGTAGTCATTGTTGTAGGGGGCATGTCCCAGAAAGAAAGGACGCGAGCACTGGTTAAATAAGCAAAGGGTCATTCCAACTGAAGCATAAAAACACAAGAGCGAAGTTTATATGGTAAAACAAACAGTAGAGAATCAAGCTTCGAGACATGCAAAGAAATTTGTTACACAGGGAAAAGGAAAAATATGAATACAACGTAGAATGCATTATAAAGTCAGTTAATGACTATGCACTGTCGCAAAGATATCGCCTTAACGCATTCCGAAACTGCCCATGACTTGCAGACACCACAACCTGAGGCAGTTTGTGCCGTTCGTTAATGCTGCGAGGAAAGAAAGACGACTGGCATACTTTTTTGTTCGGCAGCCGATTTCGCATATTTTTCTGTTATTGTCACGTCTCTGTGATATGAGACTAGATTGATTTAAGAAAACGTAGCGGTTCATGCGATAAGATCCACCTTGATTTAATAGGGGTCAACTTGATTTATTAGGGGACATCTGGCTACGGTGCGACGGACTGCAAGCGTGTCCCAGTGGAGCATGTTCTTCAGGGTAGTAACGCGAGTGTTAACCTTAATCGAGTTCATTCAATAGTTCATTTCTAATAGTTGGCCGCGTCATTGGGCGAAACAGTCGGGTGAACCCTTGGAAGCGCCGATGGCATCAAATAATACCAAAATATTGTGGGAATTCCGCAAATGAGACAAATAACACCGCTGACGTCAATATGTTTGTTTTTTCAAAACGGCCTTCGAGTAAAACAAAACAGTTACGCATACCACATTGGCCAATATCACAACGGTGCTTGACTGGCATTCGCCATCGATGCCGGCCTTCGACGAGAGCACGAGATAGCGCACGTTGGGAAAAGACAAAGATCAGATGCTAGAAAGGTATATTTGTTTGTAGCAGCTAAGAAGACGCGGCTGGAACCCCAGTGGGCAAACCGAATTGACAAGGAGAAGCAGAAACAACATTTTGTACGTTATCATTCATTTCTAGTTCCTCTATGGTGTGCATATTAACACATTAGAAATAGACTGCTCGATAATTGTACATTACGAGTATAAGCAATATGAGTCTACAATTATTAAAGAACCTTTACTTGAGCTGAGGACGAAAATCAAAATAGACGTGATAGCGTGATGGGTCAATTCCTATATATGTAGAACTTGTCGCTTTCCATTCATAGACCCTTGGGAGTCCTCATACCACTCCAGGCGAAGTGGTGCTGCGGTTAGACGATGCGTCAGTGACCTGCTGCCACCAGTGGGGCATGTACGACTCAGGTTGCTCTTCTTCCCGAGCGACCAATCATTAATTTAACTGCCTCCTGCCACGGTGGGCAGCTTGCTCACTATCCGGTGGGAAGCTCTCCATGAAGGTCATGCTGCACAAACGGCGATACCCGGCTCTACCTAGCAGATTGAAGCTATCAATTAAAAAAATGCAGAATTGATTCTTCGCTGGTAAGATGTCTGAGCTCATAGGAAATGCGCCTAAGATTTGGCGGTATTTAGTAAACCCGACAGCCCTGTAACGAAAATGAGAATTTCGTATAGTTCTCTTTCAGACCCGTAAAAAAGGCGAATTTATTCAATGTTTATTCCCAATTGGTCCTTGCTTCTGCCCAAGTCGCTCATTTGTCCGAGCCAGATAATCCATTTCAAGCGCTACTGACAGCGATAACAGAGCGTGGCATCCTGAAACTATATTTGTTATTAGACGTCGGGAAACCATCCTTCGCTGACAACCTAACCTCCTGACGTCGCTGACATTTCTTCAAACTTGAAAGGTAAATTGGCACTGCATACCCTACACTGTCTGTGCATGAAGGCGGTAACAGTCAGCTGGTTCAGATATGTAGAGGTGATTATCCTCAACCAGTGCATGATGAAAAATAGTAGAACATATTGCCACTAGAGGTTTTAGGGGCTTAGTGAAAAACTAGCTGTCGCCTAATTCTTCATCAAGATTACTTATACGCATGAAATGTGATGCAGGAAAGGCATAGCGCACTCTAAGACCACTCACAGATGACGGTAAACCCACACTAACTTTGGCCAGGGCCTCTGCCCTATGGACATGTGCCCGCCTTCGCCTTATGTTATATTCAAGCTGCGCAGCGCATATGGCCTTCCTGGCCACTTTGGTGCTGGAGGACCCCAGAAACTCTCCTATGAGCCGCTTTTCTTAGCTACAAAGCACGGCAGGCCTCCAACGGAGTTTTTGGCGCTTTTGTGCAAAAGGGCTAAACAGTAGTCAGTCCCTGATAATTTCCACAAACATACACTTCACGTCACTACAGGCCTGAGGCCGAAAACTGACCCTTTTTGCTTTTTTGGCTTTAGTTTTCAAGGTTTGTCGAAAGTTGTCTAGGAAGAAAGAACAGCACATGACTGCACTCATTAGAAGCAGAGCTTTATTTGGGAACAAGACTTTATATAAGCACAAGCCTTGAAGTGAGGAATCAAAATCCCCTGAACTGGTACTATTCAACACCAACCTCATTATAGGCTATGTTAAGCCTCATTTTTTTTTTTTTTTTTGCTGACTGTGGCATGCAGGGCGGCATGCCTAATCTTTCGGAGTCCGCGATAATGGTTAACCTCGATTATGTCATTTGTGCGTACATGAATGTCTCGAATGCGGAATAGGGGCTTCAACACAAGGAAAACTCATGATGGAAACCAAGCGACAAGAAAGGTTAGGTAAATTTTCAAAATTCCCGTTTAAACTAAAATCACTGAACCTTAGAATCTGCGATCACCCCACGCCTCCGTTCAACGCCGGCATCTTCATACAGCGGCAACGTTCATACCGCAGGCCACTCCGAAGAATTTGTGGCACACGCATGCTGTAGATGCAGGAACTTTTCTCTCCTGTTTTTCCTGATGCGGATAAAACTCTTTTTAATGTTTTTTTTTTAATGAGCGAAAGACCCTCTGCCTTGTGTAGAACTGACTTTATCAAAGAGCATCGCTACTGTGACTTCATCGAACTTTTGCTAGATATATGCAGCCGGCACAAAACCTGAAAATGTTTCACGCTATGAGAGAGCTTGCCTTTTTGCGCATGATATAAGTGCTGGTGTGCTCGCTAGTACTGACACGCACACAGGGTTGTACAATCAAATAAAGGGTATTTGCTGCTCAACTCGGAACGTCGACGACCTAGCTTCGAATGTCGCTCTTTCTCATAGCTCACGCAGGTGGTGTGTGTTGGTGGCTCTGTAAACATGCGGGCGGTATTAGCCGAACTTTCTGTAGGTCAGAAATTTCACCACTTTTTCGTTTGATAAAATTAAACAGTTTATCACTGGCTTAAAGGACCGTGTCCTTGTCGCTTCCTTAGTGCCGGAACAGGTCCCACCATGATTTCTCTTGTGCTAACTTCTCTTAGTGAGTACGATCTTTTGCGGGCTGGGAAGTAAGAACAGGCTCGAGTCGTAGCCGCGCAAGTTCACTTTCGAGGTGTCCTCCGGTGCGCTGCAGTTAAGCCGCTGCAAGAGTCGCACAAGGATGTAGAACATGTCTATGTGCGCTAGCTTCTCTCCGGGGCATGTCCTCGGTCCCATGCCAAAGGTAAGCAGTGGGGGGACGTCTTGGCGAAGCTTCCCGCTGCTTGGATCCAGGAACCGCTCAGGCCGGAATTCTTCCGGTTCGTCCCAGAGCTTGGGGTCATGGTTCACAGCGTAAACATTGTACAGTATTCCCGTGTCCTTAGGTATGTCCAGGTTGCCTGCACAGAATAAATGTGTGTGGTAGGTGGTGGGCGAAACGGATTGAGCCATGGCATGAAAACCATGTAGGTAGGCAAGCCCGTCCACAGAGGCCAGAAATAAATGATCTCAATAAGTTTAGCCTCTTCATATTAAGGTCTAAGGGGCACAAAGTTTGTTTGTCGTGGGAAGCACTGTTTCGCTTTAAGCCTACTTTTCTATCAGTTCAAACATCATATGTCTGAGCATTGCGCAACCTAAACTTAACAGAGGCCTGAGTGCTATTTTTTTATGCAATATGTCCATCACAAAGTTCACAGCAGGCCCGCGTTGTCCAGGTCGTATATGCAGTGTTTCTGTCGCATGACCAAATTTTCTGATGATAATGATGTGGTGTAGTTTAGTGTTCCTGCATATACAGGAGCACTAAAGGACATCACCAACTGCGCCATCTGGCGACCGTCAGTATCGAGTATCACACAATTAAAAGCGAATAATTTCAATTTTAGCTGACAAAAAGCTAAATTGTTCGGTGAGGTTGTACGCAAAGATATTGATACTAATGGTATAATCTTCCTGTGCGCCGCAAGGTATGACTTAGAAAATAAAAACTGTCATGAAAAATGAGTGGGGTGTGCCAACGCATAAAACTCTAGTGGCAAGATCTGGTGTTCAGCGCCGTGCAGCATATACTGGCAGCCGCGCAAACTATAAGTGTTTGATGGAACGCGTGGCAGCGTGAACAGAAACCTGAACTAAACTTAACATATATGCAACGGCAAGGATGAGGGTTGGTCTCTTCTGCTTCAGCAAATTTCTTCTACCATAGACACATTTCTTCCTCACCACTTCTAGCGCATACCTGTTATTCGGTGTATGTTCTTCTTTCGTCCAGGCTTCTGTTCATAATGCAGCTTGTTCCATTGAACCAACTGGCTCATAAATTTATGTACTTTAGAAGATGTTCTTCCAATTTTCAGGGCTAGTAGTAAAGATCTGCGGGAGTAAACTCGTAGCCTGTGGAGCCTGTGAAGAGATTGATGCATTTAACACTTTTTTACACTCCTCAGCTTACAAGCGTTCAAACCGTCGCATTGAATGAGTGGCGAGTCGCGACTCAGTGCAAACTCGCTGCGTAAAACGGTGAGATATTATTTTTTTTTACCCTTGAGAAACGGCTGAATATTACCAGTTGTGATCATTGCTAGGGATATCATTGATATCATTGTGATCATTGCTAGAGATATCTGATATGTTTAACTCAAACTGAAATCTCGGCGGGAGCTTGAAAGTGGGAGCTTTGCGGGGAAATCGGGCTCAGCTCTCGATAAACCGATTCGTTTTAATGTGTCTCCGTTTAGAACGACGATAACGTGTCGGTTGAACACAGTGAGGGTGATGCATAGCAGAGGTACTAAGTCTTCCTAAATTGCTTGTTATGCTTGTGCGTATTCTTCATCGTTGAGCAGAAGAATCAATGACTCATTGAGCCAGAATCTTAGTGATTGGTTCTAGACGCCCGCTACCTGGCCACTGTCATTCAGCCAAGTCACCATCCATTGCGTCATTTCTCCCTCCGTGTGTCGTTGGGCAATGTAAATCATTGCCTCTCATATTGTTATCATCGTTACTTTAATCAGAACTGCTTAACAAGAACTTACCGACTTTGGTGTTCGTCGAGGTGTTGTGAGGTGAGCCCAGTGGAGCGATAGGGTAAAATCGAAGCGACTCGAGCAAGCAGGCAACAGCGAAGGGAAGCTTCTCTCTGTCTCCGTACGTAGGAGGAGTGCTCCCTGGAAAATGCAGCAACGATACTTTGAGCTGAAAGTTCAGGGCGAACAAAAAGCGGCGGGAATTTTGAGGCTGAGCACACTCGCGCACTCGTCAAACAGAGGTATCATACTAGAATGGTGACCCAGTAGAAAATACTTACGAAATGACCGCGAACGAGAATCAAAGGCCCTTAAAATGTCCACACAAGGGTTCTAACAATATATCTGTACGCAATTTTTGCTCGTATTGAAAATCGATTCGACGTCTCTTTCTGGGTATATCGATGTTTCGCCGGGAGCAAAAAGAGCTTTCATTGCTGAGAACATTGCATCTATAGAATTTTCTCGCCACTTCAAACTCTTGACATCTACACCGAAAAGGAATGCGTATTCACCGTTTCTCTCTTTCCACTTTAACCTTTCCCATATCTGCACGTGGCAGCGGTTGTGGCTCAGCACGAGGCAGGCCTGTGCAATTTCCTTTCCATCCTTCCTTCAGTCTCAACAACAGCATCCACGATTAATTGCCACCTGCCAGGGTGGCAGGGTGGGTGCGCTGCCTATCCAGTGTCCGGAACGCACTCAACGTTACAGACGCCAAGTCGCGTATAGTTTCCCGATACGTCATAGCTTTCACTCAACAACCAGGTTCAACAGTAGTTAAACTGCGACAATTTTTTTTTTTAGGAAAAAAATTTTAGTGTAAACAGTGGCGGGCTTGTTTGAATCGGTACATCGCCGTCGTCGTTTTTCTGCAATCTCTGTTCAAAAGAGCGAGGTTAGGACAAGAATTACCTGTCTGAATAATCGTAAAACTTAAGCACCTAAACTATGCTACACGCCCACAGGTAGCGTACATAGGTTATCGATCCAGCCTGCCTCAAAAGCTGGAAGAAAAGACGGGCATCGAGGCTAACTTTATGAGGTGCGTTTTCCCCTGAAACGGGCCGATTCAACAGTAACTGCATAGCTCAGAGAATATACTGCATTTGCAAACTAGTTTCAAAGCGCGCCAAATAGAAATCACTACGTGTGTTGAAGTGAATTCGAATGATCATTGCATCGAGAAAATTTCAGTCAGTGGATCATCTTACCTATGTTGTCTTCAATTTCTTTCTGAATCTTCTCTTTTATTTTTGGCTCCTTCGCCATCCTTAGAAAGAGCCACTGAAGTTGTCCGGCCGATGTGTCAGTGGCAGCTGGGATATAAGATAAGTTAAAACTAGAGTACCAGCAGCATTATGGTGAATACTGTAATTGCTATGTACAAATGAATTGGCACCCTAGAGCCCTACTTTAAGCGTTTTCTGCGTTTGCAATGGTTGTCTGCAGTAAGTGCTTGCATGTGCTTGGGATAAGGCTTTCTGGAGAACATTCGCATGCCTGGGCGATCTGGCAGAGCGGCTACTTCGTTTGTAACTTCTGCAATGCACCTTATCAAGTGTTTTCAACGTAGTGTTTCATCTTGTCGCCTACGCTTGCTAAGTTTCATGCAGTCGAAAAACATAACTGAAATCGGTGCAGTCCAGCCGGGAACGTACACGGCTACTTCCAGCATGGGAGGCTTATATGTTCATCGTTGATCTGCAACGCTGCCAAAAGCAATTGCAGGAAAAGCGAGCTTAGCTAAAAGCTATTCGGCTTTCGGGAATGATGTTCCTAAGAGCTGAGATGCTTTTATGTATAATGGAAAGAATTTTTCACCTTTTCGTCCTCATTTCTACTCATTCCAACTCAGCAAAAACACGCATATTGCGTATATTTTTAAATGTTCGTCTTTAAAAACATCAGCTCTCGCCGGCTGCACTCAGTCACACAACGTTTTATATGCTCACCTGAATTATTCACTTTTTTTTTTTGTTCACACGGGAGCCTTCTTACGGCCAGTGTTTGCCTTAGAACAGACTGAATGCATCCTAAGTGTTAGTCTAGGCAAAAGGTGCCTAGTTGCAAAACAACAACACTATCTTATAGCCGGACCAAATCTATACGTACCGCCGAATATGTTCAGAACCACCTGGACCATATTTCCTTTGGTCAGGTACTCCGCGTCACCTTTTTCTTCCCGGATGGCCTCTTCGCGAGCAGCGAGCATTGCGTGAGTAAAGTTTTCCGTCTTTCCTGCAGGAACAAAGTATTCCGCAATCAAAACTACGGATAAAAACAGTGGCCGAACAATCCGAAAATTCTACCTGTCTAGTCCATTTTTGCAAACTTATGGGTTACAGTGCGGCGTAGATTCATTCGCAATGGATATAACGGAATACCTCATGTAGTGAATGCACAGGATCGAAACTACATACCTGGCACATAAGAGGCTTCAGCCCTGGTGTATAGCCTGTCAATAATTTCCCACATCTCCCGAAAAATGGCTTCGATCTTCTTTTCTCGCCCGCGATACAGAAGACCAAGCCAGGGCGCGATGTCACTCGGCAAACCGTTAGGGGCCGTCTCGTAGAACTCCCTGTCCACCTCTTCAATGCGCCTGATGTCCTTGCTTTCCTCGTCCAGCCTGCACAGTGAAGTATTTTTTGTCGGACAGTACCTCCAAGATGGAGGAGCGGCTTCTGCTTCGCCTGTATACTAATACTTTGCTGTGCCCGGCAGCTCTCAAACACTTCGACCCTTCTTTCTCGGGCAGCTGTCCGCACTGTGCAGAGAAGTCTTCGGACATCTACCACATTGTGTGGGCCTGCCTCCACAACCCTGCTTTTCCCCCTCACCCCAACCCAACCCGGGAGGACTGGGAGGTGACCCTGCTCGGCTGCTCTGACCTGCAGGCCCAACGGGCCTTGGTCGTGCGAGCCCGGGCTGCGGCCGACGCCACTGGGGTCCCAAAATTGGGACCTCCACCTAGCACTTGTAAGGGCTGGCCCCCTCTGGGCCAGCTCATGCATAACCTCTTTAAGTGCATCCGTAAATGAATGTTTTCCGCCTCCACCAAATACGGGGGGGGGGGGGGGGGGGGGGGTGAGAAACAGATGTGGGCTGCATACGTTAGCGCTGACAACGTTGTGGCAGACACGCGGCACTGCTGCAATAGGCAGAAGCGTTCACTGGGTGAGGCAACTCTCGCGATCAACCATTAACTGCCACCTGCTAGGGTGGCAGGGTGGGTGCGCTGCTTAGCTAGTGTCCGGAACGCACTCAGCCTTGCAGCCGGCAAGCCCCTTTATAGTTGCCTGATACGCCGTAGCTTTCGTTCTCCAACCAGGTTCAGCAGTAGTTGAACTGCAGCTATACGCGTATTTTTTTGAGTGGCTCATACAGGCTCGCCGTATTTACATGTGGAGCTGATACATACCTTGTTCATCATTTCAATAACACAACCAGGTTATGATCCAAAAAACTCAGTAGGGTAAACGACTTTCAATGCTGACTGAAGCATCCAGCGAAATTAATTTCGATCACAAGAAGATACTTAGAGTACGGGGCCTCAGTCACACGTCCCGAAATTCTGGTAGTAGTTTTCCATGCTCAAAATGCACGAGCAAAGAAAATTGGTGTTGTGGCCCTGAAGTGTTTTTTTTTTTTTTTTGCACTCTGCCGATTCCAAATACATTCTTGACGGCGTTTAAGGCAGGAAAGTGTGGTCATCACTTTAACACATACTTTTGACAGAACGCATATGCCCTACACTTTCAGGCTCCCAAGGGGTAAAAGGGGCCACGGCGGTTACGTTTGTTAAAACATGGCACTGCATGCGTTGTCGCTTCGACGGGAAGGGGAGGGGGGAGGGGGGGGGGGTGATATATTGCTAATTATACCTGTTAGCCTCCCGAGATGCTGAATAGAAACACTAGGGCACCCGCGTATACGTCTTGTTTCTTGCGCTTGCAACATGTCACCGGTTTGGTGAGTGCACACCGTAAAATACATTTTTTTTTTCATGCACCGTCTCGCGGACAAAGAAAACACCTTGCTCACAGCCAAGCATCTAAATAAACCAGAATAATTCCAGTAGTATTATGCAGTGTTATATTAGATATAGAAAAAATAAATGGTTTCGGGCGTCCTGAGAAAGCTACTTCACAGAACGGTGTCAGCCTGGAATAGTTACAGCACCAGTATTTTCGCCTAAAAATGTGACAGGCACTTCCCCAAGCAATTCGCTCGGCTAGTGACCACAATGCCGTCCATTGGCCTTTGCCCCAATAATACAAGACAAGCGGCGTCTGTTGCTTTTTAAGGCGGAAGCCTTTAATGTCTCATCGTTGTAACCAGCAGTTGTCGACAGAAAATGTCACGCTTTTCAATTGGTGGAAACGGTCGTGACGTCACAGTGCGCGAATTTCAAACGAGGCCAATTGCACTTTGGCTAGTAACCATACAACCAATAGAAGGGATCGTATAGTGATGCTCCAAGTAAGTGGGACTGAGCTTAGTTAATTGGTCAATTACCCAATTAGCCTAATTAGCTTTACTAGTCAGGCCATATAAATAAATAAAAGCGATTAAGAAATTGGTCGAGCTCAGGAATCGAACCCCGGTCTTCGGCGCGAGAGACGAGCACGCTTTCCACTCCGCCATGCCAGCTTTTTTTTTTTTTTTATTGCCTGACTTCGGCAAGAACCACAGTACACAAATACACTTACAGAGCGCAATGAGCAATAATTAACAACACTATCCGCCCGGGGGTGCGTGGCTTCATCATATTAAAACTCCTTAAGCGTCACCAAAGGCTCGACTCTTTCGAGCCACTCGGGAGCTTCAGGAGCAAGTTTCTGAACTTCAATATACTTATGCATGCACTCCCGAAAATAGATCCGTGCTGGCCGTGCATCAGGATCGCAATGATATCCTGCCATTCTGGAGCGCCAAATACAATGGAGTCCCATTAGCATAATGAGGTCGAATGGTGTCCCATCCTCACTCTCTACAGGCAAGTACCGAATACCATGAGCGTCGAGCGGAAATTCCTTTTTTAAAGTCCGTTGCAAAATGTCCCAAAAGTATACCCCCTCCCAACAGTGCAAAAAAACGTGGTCTATTGTTTCTGGTTTCTGGTCTTTTGTTCATTCGAAACCATCGAGCTGGCATGGCGGAGTGTGATAACACTCCGCCATGCCAGCTCGATGGTTTCGAATGAACAAAGGCGCGTCTAGTGAATACGGTGTCTTCACTCACTCTCATCCTCCTCCATTTCCTTCCGGCGAGGTTTAGGTGTCCAGCGACAAATGAGAGACAGATACATTTCCTTTCCTCAAAAACCAATTTACCGACGAGCAAGGCGTGGAACCGAATGGGCGATGGCGTTCTATGGACTCCTTGGCAGCGTTGCAAGACGCTGTCGCGTTCCGCTCTTAGGGGCGAAGCTTAACATCTTAACCACACATCAGTGACCACACTTTAGGTCAAAAAAGTGCCCCCCCTGAATTTTGACTGGTGTCCACCGAGATATGTGAGACAGTTACTGCGTAATTTCCTTTCCTCAAATACAATTTTCATTTTCTTCATTACGGCTCCTCTTTACCTATCTTCTTTCACTCCCACCTCCCTTCCTCTATGGTGCGGTTCAGGTGTCCACTGAGATGACAGAGAATTACTGCGCCATTTCCTTTCCTCAAAAAGCGTTGCGTTCAAAGGGCAAGGCATCGCGCAAGGCATTGCGTTCAAAGGGCAAGGCATGACGTTCCGTGGACTCCCTGGCAGCGCTACAACGCGCTGTCGCGTTCCACTCCTAAAGGCGAAGCT
The DNA here is from genome assembly GCF_055824585.1 of Amblyomma mixtum. Classification (NCBI taxonomy): domain Eukaryota; kingdom Metazoa; phylum Arthropoda; class Arachnida; order Ixodida; family Ixodidae; genus Amblyomma; species Amblyomma mixtum. The sequence continues at coordinate 84,515,310 of NC_143016.1, read as the reverse complement.
TAAGCGTCATTAATTAGCAGTTAATTAGCATTCAGGCATTAATCAGTAATTAACAATTAATGAGTGATTTGCCATGACTTAATAATTAGTACTCAAATATATGTGACGCCACCAGTGCCACATAAACAGCGAAGGTGGTGCGGAAAACGCTTCCGCCTCTACCCACTTTAGACAGTCAAAGTGCCCCCTGAATTTTTTTTTCTATTCCTGGTGTTACCTGTTCGGTTTTGAGACACTTTAAAAGAAACGTTACGGCATCTCAGAAACAATAACAATTCCCATCAAGAACAAAAAGGGTTTCCAACCTTGTTCCGTAGACTGAAACCCCTATCAGGTCGTACAGAATGCGGAAAAATGGCTTTCTTGAGTCGACAATCTGCGGTCCTTCTCCCAAGGAGTCCACGTAGGAGTCGACCACATCTGTGCACAGCTTCTCAAGGGCATCGCTGACGGCGTACTTCCTGCAATGAGTTCAATAGCAGTTGGTCATCACAAAGCCCAAATGCATTCATTGAAGAAATTGTGACTTTAAAGTTTCAAAGTATACAATAATGTCGGGTAATAACGATACCCTTAAAAGCAGTACAAAGTATGGCAAAATAAAATTCATAATGATAAAACACGGAAGCTGTTTTCATCGGCAATATATCAGACACCCTGAGTCACCGTGCTAAGTATGCCATACCTATTTTGCACGGTGACTCAGGGTGTCTGATAAGTATGCCATACCTATTTTGCAATTTGGCGTCTCTCATAGCCTTAGTCGCTTTGGGACGTTAAACCCCATAAACCAAACCTATTTTGCAATCCACAGGTTGAGAGAACGAAGGGTCCTCCTCACGTGGTATTTTCCGCCTACCGCTAAGACTCACCTCACAGCCAGCAGAGCCACCTTACGAAGCGCCTTCCATCGAGGGTTATAATCTTCGAAGAAAATGTCATGATGTCCCTGGGTCTGCAAGGCTCATAGAAAAATAAGAAAGCGAGGCCTGAGAAAAGTTTGCGTTCTTTCTTTTAGGCCTTTATAAAGCCCGCTTTGCTTGAATTCACCCAACAGACGCCTGGGTCTCTCCACAACTACAGAAGCACCTGAAAGCGTCTGACGCTAGAAGGGAGATGGCAGAATCTTCTTTCCAGTTTTATAGCTTGCTGTTAGCTCTATTCGTCGGTAGCGACACTCTCTTCTCCTCTCCTAAATCAAGTTTGAGATTTCAGTTTTGGTGGGCATCTGCGACCGGCAGAGTAGTTGCACGCCCATAATTCGAGTGAAAAATACGTCACCACATATAATAGCAATTGGTATTCGTTATCTATTTATTTATTTTTATTTATTAGTTACATGCATCGTCCCGCAGGGCATTACAGCAGGGGAGTACAGACTTCATTATAGGTATAAAACAATTATTGCAGTGCATAGAAAAATGCATGATTAGATGCGATACATACAATGCTCGATGGCAAACTGTTCCAATCCCGAACAGTTCTAACAAAAAAAGAAAAACGCAAGACGTCACCCTTGCAAGAAAATTCCCTGACCTTCAAGCAGTGGTCCAGTCGCTCTCAAATATAATGAGGTGCCTGGATATATTGTTCGCGGTTTATGCCGGTTTTTAATTAATAAATCTCATGAAAAAATTTCTGTCTCATGTACCTTCTACGGTCCTTCAACTCTTGCCAGTTAAGTTTCCGTTTGCTTTCCTTCTTACTAACTTGCCGATTATAATTACCAAGAACAAATCTAACAGCCCTATTCTGAATTTTCTCTAATTTGTCTACACACTCAGATGTGTTAAGGTCCCAGCAAACACATCCATATTCAAGTATGGAGCGTACATGACTGAAATACAGCTGTGTTTTTAAGTTACTTGGTAAATGGCTAAAACTCCGACTTAGGAAACTCAAACGTGATGCTGCCTTATTCGCAATATAATTGATGTGCTTATTCCATCGTAAGTCCGATGTAAAGAAGAAACACCCACACGCGCGCACGCACGCACGCACACACACACACACACACACACACACACACACACACACACACACACACACACACACACACACACACACACACACACAGACACACACACACACACACACACACACACACACACACACACACACACACACACACACACACACACACACACACACACACACACACACACACACACACACACGCACGCACGCACGCACGCACGCACACGCACACACGCGCGCACCTATTTTTCGCATAAAGATCTGTATGCTGATTTTCACGCAGTGGACAGCTTGCGGATTATTTCCTTTCAATTTAACATAGATCTCGTTGCTTCTTCAGTTTCCACACAGTCTCAAGAACCTGCTTTAAGAGGAACGTCTTGTGTATACGTTGAAGCTATTCTTATCAGCGTGCTCACCCATTTTTGTCGGGAAGCGACCGCCGAACTCGTGCCTCCGATCCAGAAACGCCTCGCGGATCACTGCGTAGCTGTTGAGAACCACCATGGGCTTGTGGGACATCCAGAGGGTGAACACGTCGCCGTACACCTTCGACCACTCATTTGCCTTGAGTGGTAGGTTCTTGACTTTATGCAGTGCTGCAATAAGTGAGAAGAACGGTTTATCATTCCGCAGACAATTACCCACAAAGTGAACCCCAATTCATCGCAGTGAAATGCAGGCTCTGGTGATTGCTTCTGCTTACTTTTTCTATGGAGCCTGCTGGTTTATAGATAGAGGAGTCACACACACAAATCGGGCGCTGTGAAATTGACCTTGCCAGGTAAGATGTGTGTGTGTGTGTGTGTGTGTGTGTGTGTGTGTGTGTGTGTGTGTGTGTGTGTGTGTGTGTGCGCGTGCGTGCGTGCGTGCGTGCGTGCGTGCGTGCGTGCGTGCGTGCGTGTGTGTGTGTGTGTGTGTGTGTGTGTGTGTGTGTGTGTGTGTGTGTGTGTGTGTGTGTGTGTGTGTGTGTGTGTGTGTGTGTGTGTGTGAGTGTGTGTGTGTGCATGTGTGTGTGTGTGCGTGTGTGTGCGTGTGCGTGCGTGTATGTGTGTGTGTATTGCTTGTGTCGCAGAACAGCCAGAAGAGGAAGTCATGTTCAGCCGGAATACAGCTATTTTGGTTCAACGCCAAGAACAATTAATTACGTTAGCTCCGTTCTAGATATCTCGACATCTTCCCGATTCCAGGTTCGCAGTTGCAATGCGCCTTTGGCACAACGGTCATTTTTTTTCTTCAAATGTTCTCTTCTTTTTGTTGTTACTGTAGTAAAATATCCCAGCTCTGGTAAAAACTTCAGACCATTACGCTTCCTTTTTGGTCATGTTGTTCGGAGGGTACAGCACACAAGATTGTAAAAATATCACAAAGAAGCACGCTTGTATGTATCCGTATGGATTTTACGAGCTTCATGTGTGCCCAAAAGTACTCAAATATACGGCTAAAAAGCAGATCAATTGGAAGGAAGACGTTTGACCTAATGCTGCATTTCTAAAAGGAACCGAAGAAGAAAGCAGAAGGAAGATAAAAAGAAAAAGTTTGAGAAATCTAGATTATTCAAATGGTATCGAGAAGGCAACCTGAACCTGGAAACTTAAAGAAAAATTATTCCGAAGGAGAAACAGTGGAAAAACGAAGAAAGCAAAGCGAAATTCTTACCGCTATCTATAAAGACTTACTGAGCAGGTTTCCCACCACCGGCAGTGGGAAGGGCCCCTTAGGGTACTTTGACACCCTGTGGTAGAAGCGCCCCACAAGGTACGAGATGGCGAAGACCAGTGCAGTGGTGATCACTCGCCAGTCCCAAAGGATTGAGACGAGTCACTCTAGAAGGGCGCCCATTGCTGTGTCTCCCTGCCAGGCGCGCCACGAGTGAACGACAGTTCAGTGTACCTGAAAGAACAGGAACAATACGAAGTATTCTGCATATGCTAGATTATAGGCTGGTTGTGCTCAATGGACACGATGCTGTACGCAACGGCTGCCTCCTGTCGTTTGTGTTCTTCTGCAGAGTGCTTCTCATTAAATGATTCCATTGTGCGCCCGAAGCGGTTTGCAGAATGTGCAGCTCACGACGCGATCATTTCCGACGCTTGAATAGCGTCGGTGCGTTGATAAGACGGGGCGCCGCTTTGAACCAGTAGTTATCTTTGCTGAGTACGCAAGTACATTATTCGACGTTCTGAGATTCTGCTTAAGGCGCATAATTCATGGCACAAGTTGTGGTTTAGTTTGGTTTATCGGGTTTTAAGTTCCCAAAGCAACTCAGGCTATGAGGAACGCCGTAGTGGAGGGCTGCGGCAATTTCGACCACCTGAGGTTCTTTAACGTGCACTGACATCGCACAGTACACGAATCTCGACAATTTCGCTTCCATCGAAATTCGACCACTGCGGCCGGGATCGAACCCGCGCCTTTCGGGTCAGCAGCAGAGTGGCATAACAACTGAGCCACCGCGGCGACCCTATTGCACAAGTTCTGTTATATGTGAGAGTGCCACAGAAAATGCATGATTTTTAATGTGTGCAATGAGTTGCTCCTGTCAATGGCTCAGCAAGAAAATTCGCAACTTTCACCTCATCCACTAAAAACACTGTTTGAGAAGATCATGCTGCAAAAGGTCATATTTGAAGCTAAGAAGCGTCTTCTTGAAAGCGAGAGCTCTTTATAAAGGGTGTTCCCAGAGCATCATTCTTGTGATCAGCGATACAGTACACCTTAGCGACTCAGTAGACCTCTATGCGATTGCGGCACGAAGGCAGATTTTTACTCCACTGAAGACATATAATACTACTCATGCCCCTACAGTCCTCGAATTAAAGGCTGCAACCTCGAGGGCACTTACAGTATTCTTGTTAAAATGGACATATCAATGGTCCACAGAGGTGATTCCCGCGGGGTGTGATTTTACACCCACCTCTTTTGCAATTGTGGTTAGTGTTTAATTTTTAATGTAATAACCGCATGCGTGGCCGAAACCGTAGTGTTGATAGTAGTGGAAATGTAGAAGCATTAAATAATCACTAAAGAGGGAACGGGATTTCTGTCGACTGTGAAAGTGCCGTGCGTTCACTTTTACACTGGTTATTCGTAAGCAGCGTAAGTGACTTTCAGACGCTTCTGCCGTGCTTCGCACGGTATTGGTTTATCACAACTCTCCATGAAAGCTTGGTTTTATTCGTCCTGATTTTGTTAATACTGAACCTTCTTAGAAGGCAACCGTCCAACTTTTCAGGCCCTGAAAACCTCCAACGGCTAGGACCTAACATGCTAAATTTAGTATCCCATTTCCCTGCATTGCATACCTATTTTTCACCTCCTAAAATAATGTCCAATAGCGGCGCAGTCCGCATTGCAAGTGCAAGGACAAATCCTAGTTGCCGGGCAGTCTGAAGTGCCGCTAAGAACTTAATGGAGATCTGTGCACTACCTAGCACGACCTGTAATGCCAGGCCGGTGTTCTCAAAACTTTCTGGGCCCCTGTGCATTCCCAGAAACGCTGTGGCAGCTTTTCTGCAATGTACTTTCTTCATATGCATGAAGAAAGTACAAAAGGCACTTAAGACTAATAGCACTGTGAAGGCGAATGAATATTTTTTTTTAGCTTGACTACGTTCACTGCAGGGCAAAGGCCTCTCCCATGCCTCTCCAATTAACCCTGTCCTTGGCCAGCTGCGGCCTCTGAATCCCCGAAAACTTGTTAATCTCATCCGCCCACGTAACTTTCTGCCGGCCCCTGCTACGCTTCCCTTCTCATAGAATCCACTCCGTTACCCTTAAGAACCAGCGGTTATCTTGCCTTCGCATTACATGCATTGCCCAAGCCCATTTTTTTCCTCTTGATTTCTTCTAGGATATCATTAGCCCGAATTTGTTCCCTCACCAACTCTGCCCGCTTCCGGTCTCCTAACGTTATACATATCATTTTTTCTTTCCAAATCTCGCTGCGTTGTCCTTAACTTAGGCTAATCCCTTTTTGTTACCTTCCCCGTTTCTGCCCCATAGGCGAGCACCGGTAAGATACAGCCGTTGTCTACTTTTCTCTTGAGGGATATTGGTAAGCTGCCATTCATGACCCGAGAGAACCTGCCATATTCACTCCACCACATTCTTATTCTTCTAGTTATCTCCATCTCATTATTCGGATCAGCGGCCACTGGTTGAAAACAAAACCGCCTGCTCCTACTGCGCATGCGCAGTTCATGTTAGTGACCTGCGCATGCGACCGATGGCGGCAGCTGTCAAGCACAGACTGAGCACTTCTCAGGCGCAGTTGGCTCTTCGTGGAACCAGATCAAGCTTGCGCATCTCACCTGCGTTTGTTTTCAACCACTTGCAGACAAATCTTCGCCACTCCCCAATGGGCGCCATATCTTGTGGAAAAAGCGAATAGCGGCGAGGGCTAATTTCCACTGTGATATCTGTTGTTAAACAGGTGTCTTCACTTCGCTGGGCCACAGCCTGACGAGAGAGGCGGTGGTGGTGGTGGTGATTTCTTTTATTACTCCCAAAACAGGGGACCAGTCTAAGGACCGGTTGCGCTGGCTTAGAGGAGGTCGGCGGGGATCCCTTGGGATGTCGCGGCCTCCACCGCGCGCTGGATAAGCCGGCGTTGGTCTGCCGGCTCGGAAGTACGCAGGAGAGACTCCCACGTCTCTGGGGTGTTTGGGTTGTTTGTGTTGTAATCTGTACAAGTCCACACCATGTGTATGAGAGTGGCTGGAGTTGAGCAGTGCTTGCACATGGGGTCTATCTGTTGCGGAAAGAGAGGCGGCTGCGCCTGTCAATCGCCACTGCGCGCGCGATCGTGGTGCTGTCACCCTACTCCTCCTCCGCGTGCCGACCGGGCGCTTGCTCGTTAAGCGCTTTTAAAGGGGCTGCGAAACCTTGCTTGGTAGGATACCGGCTATACTTCAGGTGGATTCTTTGTCACACAGATGCTGACTTAAAAAGAATTACAGGAATTGATGCACAGGAACGGGAATTATTCAGTGAAGAAATTTCAATAAACGAGCAAACAAAACGCTGCCCTGAACTCGATTTTGGCGGGGCTTCCCACTCCTATTTCGCTCTCCCAGTGACGGCACCTGGCGCAACCAATCAAAACAGCTTGCCAGAACACGTCGCGGAAGTTTGCACTCCATGGTTGCCTGCTCTCTGTAACTCGTTCTTGCTGAGACTGGCAGCGTCGTTTCCATGCCAGAGCCCCTGGTGGTGTATTTTTATTTTACTTGCTTTGCAGGGCTTTTATCTAAGACGAACAAGTTGTTTTTGTTGATCTAATATATAACACCGACAGGTGACAAAATGTGTCTCTATTTATTCACACAATTTGCAGTATATTTACTGTTTGTCCAATCATCAGCTAGCGCCAGGTGATGTCATATCCGCTGCTAAAACCCGCCAGTGTGTGAGGACACCATGAGAGCCATGAATTTGTTTTGGGGAGGATATTAAACTATTAAAAAACGGAATAAACGCGGTATTACCGACCCTAATAGCATCATTGTAATTGACTGTATGCGATCAACAGGCAAAACAGTCAACTAAGATTGTGTTTCTGGGCCCCTTTAACGCTTTTGCTGTGCGACCGCGTTTCTGGCGCACCGCACAGTAAATTAAAACTATGAAGGCGGTTGCACCAGAGTTCGCGGGCCTGCATATCTGTTGTGAATTTCTGAGTTGTGCATTTCTAGTGCGCTAGCACTTATACTGGCCATTCTCCGCATTTAGCCGTTGTGTGAAGCCGGTTTTCTGGCAGGTGGCAGGTCATTTAATCGCTACAGACTGCTCGGGAAGTGAAACCTGGATCGCAACGCCACCAAAGCAAGTCGAGTCCCACCGATCGCAGCACCTGCCATCGCAGGGCAGTGGCGCATCGCTTGACCGCTCCACCCCTGCGGCAGGAGTGGCTGGAAGACTCCCGGGGATCTATGAATGTGGAGAATGATCAATTCCGCGTATGTGGACATTAACCCATTAGTGCTATCCGAACAGCTGCCATCCGTGAATACTGCATCTGAACACTGGAACCGAAGTGAAAACCGAACTTCTAGTGCACCTAATTCGCATTTGGGCATACTGCGAAAATTGACAATCTTTTAATAACTTTGACATCGGATAAGACGACAGTTAAATTTCCTTTCGCCAATGAGATATATCAAATTTTGGAGGCACACGGAGCACCCTAAAATTATTTCTGCTGCTATTCCCATATTAGGATTTCAGGGCATACTAGTATGTACAGTCTTTGTCAAAAGTAATCAAGCTGCATGATTTGCATCTAGTACGTACAGTGGAGCCCTTACAGCTTCCCTGAAGCTGAAACGGTCGTTAAATGTAAGGACTGGGGGTCTTCTCTCCTTCCAACACCTTTTGATCTTTAGGAAAGCCACAAGGGCTCCACTATACAACCTAGGAGCAATTCATGCAGCCTGGTTGCTTTTGACAAAGACGGTACGTGCCACGGGGCACCCTGGCAGGGTCGGCCTTTGTCCTTTCTTCCTGAACAGCCGGAAACCAACGAAAAACTCCGGCAGAGTAATGGTAAATTGATTGGGAGGAACATTTTATGCGACAGGTTTTTTAGAACTTAATACTAAGTGCCAGTAAACGAACTCCGAACCTAAATCTTTCTGCACGTCATCAAATAAGCAAACCATGCAACATGTTGTCAACTAAAAGACGTCTGCAGAGGCTATTTGCAGACAACGTTTATTTATACTCTGCACACTACTTGAGCCAGTAGCCTTTGCGCTTTATAGCGCTTTTCCGCACGTAATATTTCGCGCTCGCTTCAATATGTAGCAGCTAAGACTACCTCTGTTCTCTACCGCCGCAAGTCCAAATTTAAAACTGTGTTCTGAAAAGCGGAAATTGCGCGCAAGTCATGCTCTGTTCTGTCTTCCTGCAGCCTCGTCATTGCCATTTTCAATTAATCTTGCAAACAGAACGCATTGCTGACATCACGTCAAAAAAAATTTGGGCATGCAAAATGAAAAAAAAAAACGCCATTTTTCTGCCACCCAAAGCATGAAGCTCCAGTCAGCCTCACATATATGCTGTTACCTGGTTATGCCTACGATGGATGTTCACAAAAAGGAAACGAGGCTTTTCTATAATCAGATCGTAACACAAGCAACGATGATTAGCAAATGATTAAAACAAACAGAATAACTCAACTTTTGCTGCGTTATAGCCTGAATCTCTTTTGCATAAATATATTAGAGGAATAATTCCTTCACTCCATCGAGATTTAAGCATATACCATAAATTGAATATACATGGAGCGCAAAAAATGTTTTCAAACTTATTTGAAGAGATGTCGGCCCACCTGTCCCGACATATACTAAATCTCCTGATGTTTCGATTAACCTCTGCGTCGATATGTACCAGCATGCCTAGCCTAAATTCATGTGTTAAGAAATTCGTCGTTTATATAAATTCTGCGGTATCGATGCGGCATACCGCATCAGAAAATTCGGACCTATACGATACAGGACGTAAAAAGTTACCGTAAAATTTGCGAATGATGAATATATATATTTTCGCTCCGCACCTGCATCGCTTGCCATTCTGGCCTGAGCCATAGCTGGCGATTTCCCTGAAATCAGTATATGCTATGAAGAATAAGCGATGTAATAAACAGATCAGAATCTGTGTCCTCCATTGAAAGCCACAATACGTGTCCTATACTCGTGTTAGTGCCGTGAGATTTGAGGGCTATTTGTCTTTTATATTGTATTTAACGCCATAAATTTGAAAGAAAATATGTCTCTTCTTTCATAATGAAGTGAAGCAACCCTCCGCATTTTGTTCTTTATTACGTAACGCCCCCTCTCGCGAACGCGCGTGGGAAGGCACAAATCTGGGCTATCAGCACCCGTCGCTACAGAACCGAACGGCCGGGAAGGGTAGGGTCAGCCACTATAGTGGGGTCTTTGCGTCCCTAAAAGCAGCAGAGAGCGCAACACGAATAGAGTATTCGTCGCCAGTGCGCAGGCCGAAGAATGGGCGCACCGCCGCCCCGCTCGAGTCCGGCTGTGGCTGGACGCCGTTGTTGCGACACACGTCTCTTCTTTCAACCTTTCCTCTCGCAGCTCTTTCTATTCTTCTCTGTCTGCGCGTGGCAGCGATTATGGGTCAGCTCGAGCTAATGGACAGGCCAGTGCACACTGTCCTTTGTATCCTTCCTTCAGTGAGAACATCACTTTCCCGCTATTACAGGAATGCAAAACCATCCCCTTCGCTGAAAAGAAATAAGAGTACTTCTTTGCTTGTTTTTATTGCACAACACGCCCCCCCCCTCCCCCCCCCCCCCCCCTCCGTCCCCTCTCATTCAGGCTCTTGCGTAATTTGCATCTTCCGGCGGGCGTCAACCAAACCGCCTGCTGCGTGCGACGACCTTGAAAAGACTCCGTTGCTCGCCGCTGGCCGTTCTAACCTGCGCGTTAACGGCGTGTTGTCGTTGTGGTGCTTGCCACGCCCTCCCGAAGCGTGGTGTACAGCATTCGGAAACCACGACATCTCCTACACGCGATATCTATTGCATTGGTGCAGCTCCAAAATATCACGCAATGTTTCTTGGCAACATTTCAACAAAGCTCATCAGCTCTCATTTAGTCAACTCCATTGCGTTCGGTTAGAGAAAACCTTTCGCTTTCCATAGACTGTCAAGAGCTCGTTTTCTCGGGAGGCCTCCCGAGAAGGCGGTACAAGATGCAAAATTACAGGGACATTGAGGCCATATTTCAGTTGGCCTGTATCGACAGATTACCACATTTTAATTATGAACAGGATAGCTCTACTGGAAACAGAGCTTTTACAAGCTAGAAAACAAAAAGAACGAAATAAAAGCATCACCACCAGTGGCAGTTTTCACAAATTGCGGCTACCTCACGACTGCTATTTTCGAAGTCAGTCATAAGGCTGGGCTGCTTCGGCATTGAGTAACCAACGAAGATCACGGATTCTTTTTCTGTTCTGATGTCACCAGTCAGAATCATGTGACAGGGAAAAAATTTTCTCCCTTTCAGTACAATTTTCTAGGCTATTAATAAGTTTTTCGTCGCCAAATATACATCAGCATGAGCGCAGATAGCGAAGAGTCGATTTTTGCTGAAAAAAAAATTGCACTCAACTGTGCTCAATGTCTCCTCAGATGACGGACTGAACAGAGGCTACATTTGCAACTGAACAGACGCTACAGTTGTCGCTAATGTATCGACATTGTGCACCATCTGACATATAATTATTTTGTACGTTTCTCCCAAATTCAGCGTGGGTGTAAATATCACCTTAGCTTTCAAGTGAGGAAAGCGGTCACTTTATTCAGTAGGTTAATGGTTTTTTGGTTTTGGTTTTTATGGGGTTTAACGTCCCAAAGCGACTGAGGCTATGAGAGACGCCGTAGTGAAGGGCTCCGGAAATTTCGACCACCTGGGGTTCTTTAACGTGCACTGACATCGCACAGTACACGGGCCTCTAGAATTTCTCCTCCAAAGAAATTCCAGCCGCCGCGGCCGGGATCGAACCCGCGTCTTTTGGGACAGCAGCCGAGCACCATAGCCACTGAGCCACCGCGGCGGCAGGTTAATGTTTCTCACTTCGATAGGCAATAATCTCATTTGGAAATAGTAACCAAAGTATATTTATTACTCACTGAAGAATATAGGTACAGCACTGCCATCGAACTTGCAACGCTGTTTTCAAGCTACTTGCACGGAAACCGGAATCTTCACTGTTATGATATTTAATTTAAGTGGCAGTCATCACAGCCATCACTTCAGTGTAAGTATTTCCCTATTAGGAGAGAAACACCAACTAAGCGCAGGTATTGAAGGAACTTTCGAAGGCTGCGAAGAAAATGTAATAAGGCAGATTACTAGGTCTAGCAGGCTTATACTGACCACAACCACTCACCTTACAAACGCTTGTCCTTTAAACAATACAGCCGAAGTTAGATCCCACGCAATTGCTGGTGTAAGCTGTGCGTGACGTTCCGACGCGCTTGACACTCGCGCCGTTGTCTGTCAAAGCGCGATGCCAGGCAACAGACGCTGGCGTCGTCGGAGTGACCTTGTGCGCCCGCTGACAACACGTGTACCAAGGCTTTCTTCCCTCTCGGCTTTCCTCCTTTCTTCAGTACCCTCGTTCTTCCCGACGCCTCTCTTCAGACGCGTATATGTATTCCAGGCCTCAAAGGCCGGTAAACGGGCCACGTGTATCATTACGGCACATATCAACGACCACTTGACTTGCCGTTGCCGTCAGTTCATTCCTTCAATCTAAACAATAGAGCACAAACACACGTGAGTGCAACAGATATTTGGCGCCCTGTCGCAAAGAGATTGCGCACACTGCATGAGGGCAATATTTCTTTTTAGCATCCAAACGAGACGCGGCTGGAAGGCCAATCGCCAAACAGAATTAACCAAGAGGACAAGCATGGCTAATTAATTTGCCTTTCCTTCATTCTATTGAGCGTTATCGCGCTGGAAAGATGCTAGTCGGCAGCTGTACACGGTAGACAATATATTTGTAATCTGTTAACTAAATTTTAACATAAGCTGGAAGTGAAAAAGATGAATGCAAGACATCACCTGTATGCTGACACCTTCGGTTGGGTTAATGAACAATAAGCGTGTTTAAACTTTGGCGGAATTTACTGAAACCGAACAACTCTATGTCGAATATAGAAATTTCTAGCAGTTCTCTTCAAGATCCCAAAATATCGCGCATTTATTCGACGCGTATTTCTAGTCAGCCTTTCCTTCACCCAAGTTGCTGATATACCCGAGGCAGAGTATGCATCGCAAACGCTAAAGATTGCGGTAGCAGGGCGTGGCATTTTTAAACACCTTCATCAAATAGACCTTGAAAAATCGCTCGGAACTAACATTACTTTCGATATATTTCTCGAACTGGAAGGGGAGGATCTTTCTACAGATTGGCTCTACGTGAAGGTTGTAGAACTTCAGCGGCTTGTTCACACGTATGCACGTCAATATCATTAACTGGCGCATGCTGTAAATTAGAGCGACGTATTAGAAATAATGCTTTTATGGGTTCTTCAAAAAATAAATTTTCGTCGCTGAGTATGCTTGTAAGCATGAAGTGAATTGCAGGAAAGTCATAGCGCTATCTATGATAGCTCAAGGATTGTGGTAGCCGCACAATCTTTGATGGCTCAAAGATAGTCGTAGGGCCCTTGGCTGAACGTGACATGTTCCCGCCTTAGCCCACTACTGTTCTTCGAGATAGGGAGCGTGCATTGTCCCCTTTGCTTCTCGTGGGCTTGAGAAGCCCCAGGAGTATCTGCTGTCAGCTACTTTTCTTAGCTAGTAGCGCACTCTGCTTTCTTCACTCTATTTCTGCTTTACGTGCCGCCTTGGTCTGCTGCTGTTTCCTTTTTTGTGTGCTGGGTGCCGACTAATTATGATAGTCGGTCACTGCTGACTGGCACAATCATATCATTCGCATTAGTACTAGGGACCAAAGACCTGAACTTTAAAGCTGACCTAGTTGTTTATTGGTTTTGTCCTTAATGTTTTTCAGAACTAGAATGGCAAGAAACTCGGCAGGTTGCTCTTTTTTTTAATTCTCTTCATTCGCAATCGCAGAAGATGAACATAAAAATAAAACCATCAAGGGACTAAAGAAAAGCACTAAACATCGCTGAAGGTTAGCAAAACTTTATTAAAGAACATTAAATTATATGAACACCAACCTCGCCGTCAGGCGTTACAGTCTGCTCAAGAAGTATTATACAAAACAACAGTTTTATAGGGCATGCATGTTAAATCTGAGAACGTTTGTCTTTCGGAGTCGTATGCTGGGATATGTTGCTTAACTTCCAGAGAGTTCGGTGATATGGTTTGACTCGATGTCAACTGTATTTTGTGCGTAAAAAAATCCCTGCTGCGTAAAAAAACTACGAGGACAAGTAACGATGGAAAGCAAGCAACCAAGAAAGTTGATAAATTTTCATAACAACCGTCGTAATTAAAATCAGTACAGCTTACAGTTTGCGTGCAGCATACGCTACCACTGAGCGGCATCATCTGCACTGCGCGTGTTTCGCAGATCACAGCGGCAACATGCATGTCACAGAGAACGCCATTTGTGAAGAACACATGATGCAGCTGCTGTAGCAGTTCCCTGTTTCCTCTGTGCCAGAAGTGCGAAAAACTGACAAACTCTTCTTATAATCATTTAAAGATCATCAGTCTCGTGTAGAAGAGTTTCACAGCGGAGCTCTTAATGACTAATAAATTTTGGCGCGTGAGCGGCGTCGTCGTCGTTGGCGTAACACATCACGTGACCATATCGCAGTCACATGACATCACATGACCATGACCTCCACGTAACATGGCTGGTCACCTAGCACATTGTGATATCGCGCGACCGTGACATTCTGGGTAAGTGAAGATACGTGATCGGTGACGTCATCGACAGCGAGGATCCGTTTGCACGAGCTCCGCACAGCTGTTGGAGTTTCTTCATTTCATGGCAGACAGCTGAAGCTTAAATCACAAAGGCTTAAAAGCTCCGCTGGTCACACGTATACTAGAAAACGTGATCGTTCAACCAGATTCCTTTTTAACATGCCCAGGCTTTTGACTCTAGTGAACGGTTACGAGCCTATATAAAGCCTGCACAGAATCTCAACCATGTTGCATTCTAGGAAACAGCGTGCCATTCGCCATATAGTTAAACGCAGGTGTCGTCAGCGCCTTAATCTTGATCTAAGTTTGTCACGCATAAAACTTCTATACCCAAGAAGATAACAGGCTACAAAATATAGCGCACATCAATTGAATGCCACCAATGCACCTGCAAAGCTACTTAGTTTTGCCTCTGCTATTTGGGACATCAGCTTTGGTTATCGCTGGCTAGCATTTCCCTCACAGTTCAGGGGATGCTTCTTTGTGATGCGGTGACGCTGCGCTAAGAAATTTGAGTCTTGCCGCTTTCAAATCACATGCGCGGCAGGTTTGCGGATAGCTGAAACAACTAACATGCTATTTATTGGCCGGCGATTTTGCGTCTTGCCATTGTAGTGGCACTGGCGCACCATTAACCATGAACCAAACCACATTCACGTGCGACCACTTTTCTGAATCTTGTCAGACTTCGACAACTATCTTTCTTCGAAAGCACGATTGTCGCCCAGTTATTCCGCTTGGAGACCTTTACCATCACGACTCGCCTGCTTTCAACCGTGTATTGTTAAATTCTAAATAATAGTACATATTGACCATTTTTCTCACAAACGATCATGAAAGATGTCTGGAAACCATAACAGCTTCTTTTAGTTATCCGGTTAGTACGCATCTCATATTTTTGGTGCATACTTAATATAGGACTCTAGGCTCATGCAATAAAAGGCGAGGTTGTGGGATTCCTTGAAATACTTTTAACGGAAATCACCCCCACACTCTTTGAACCTTACTGAGGCTTTTGGACGCAAGTAAATACACCTTCCTTACAACTGTTCTTTTTTGCGACTGCAGCATTATGTGTGAGATTATAAAAAACTGAAGTTTGAAGGCCGAACAACCTGTTTTTCACTGGAGGCGCTGTAACAATAGTTCCTAAGGAAAGGATTAGCAGGCGAACGTTCAAAAGCAAGGATCTCCACATTTTTTCTTGCATGCTTCCACTATACTAGCCAATTAAATGCTGCACCAACGATACAAGAGAGGATAAGAGCAGTTTCTTTTTATTACTGGGGCGATATTTTGCTATACTCTGCAAGATGCGATCCTCATATCTCATATTTGCATCCTGCTCGGAGTTTAACCCAGAGGATTTTGAATATTTTTTATGTTTGAAGCAAAGAAAACACTTCTAGGACACTAGGCAAGTATGGGTTAATTCCTGCGAGTAAGTACAATGTTCTGTTGTGTTGGAAAAAGGAACAAGCTAGAGTCGAACCCACTTAGGTCCACTTTCGAGGGACTCTCCGGCGCTCTGCAGTCTAGCCGCTGCAAGAGTCGCACGACGATGTAGAACATGTCGACGTGGGCGAGCTTCTCTCCGACACATGTCCTCTGTCCCATGCCGAAGGTAAGCAATGGAGGGACGTCTTGCCGAAGCTTCCTACTGGCCGGGTCCAAGAACCGCTCGGGGCGGAATTGGTCCGGTCTATCCCAGAGCTTGGGGTCATGGTTCACTCCGTAGACGTTGTACATTATGCCAGTGTTCTTTGGTATCTCGTGATTACCTGCATGAAACGAATGCGTAGAAAACACAATATGCAAACGGCGTGAAGTGCGGGCCAAGCAACTCCGAAGGTTCCCTTCGCTAGTCCATTTGTTCAGAGCAGAATGGAAAACTACGATCGTCCTGAACTCGGTATGCCCTGAGGTAAATTGAAGGGGCGCTTCAATTTTTTGCCTTCTGGCCACTGTCGTGGAGTAAAAACAGATGGTTTTTGTTACACTGGATGCCTTCAGCATGATGTATGTTAGGGACCGGTGTTAGTCAGTGTAAATGGCCCTAGAGGCCGCTTTCACGCAACAGCCCTAGCAGTCTTTCATGATTTTGACAACAAAAACCTTATGAGCGACACTGACTCGCTATATAAGTTGTGAACGAGATTTAAGGACATCCTGGTTGCTGATGCAGTTGAAGGATGAGACGCGATAGCACAATGAGGCATTTACCATATATGCAGAATTCTTCATTCTCTACTTTAAATTACGACGGCGACGCCGGATTTTCTGTGGCATGGGCTACTTAACGCTATCGGACTAATATTTTGCACTTATTCTTTGGGATGTATTACATCGTTAGGATAAAGCTGTGAATGTGTGGGATCGTTGTAAGCTTTGAACGTAAACTGCGTTGCACTAGTTAGGAACCATTTCGTTACAACAATGTGCTCGTATTGAACAATGACGACACTTTGGACCAATTTAGCAAGAGCCATGCATCAAGGAAAAACTTGCAACTATACGCCTTTATTTGCTTGTCCCTATCCTTCATCAATATAAAGATTAATCAACAATTCAATGGGGCAGAATTTCATTTGGCGCTCGTTTGTAGTCTTTCATTATAAATGATGTTTTTCTGATATCAAACCGCAATGTACTCTTCAGTCATTTCTTTGAGCTTATTTTCAGCAATTCCACACACCGCAGCCCGTCTCTTCACTTGTTTGGAGTTCATTTAGCTCCCATCAGCGAAGAACGTGTTGCCGAGACAAAGACAAGTCGTCTTGTAGACACGATGGCAACGACCATGAGGCTTTCCCCTCTCTTGTTCACTTTGTGTGTGTCTTCACTTGTTCGGTTCTTTTAAACAAAAGAGCGTGACAAGAGCTCACCAACTCTGGTGTTCGTTGTAGTGTTGTGGGGCACACCCATTGGAGTGATGGGGTAGGATCGAAGGGTCTCCAGTAAACAGGCCACAGTGAAGGGAAGCTTCTCTCTGTCTCTGTATACAGGAGGAGTGCTGCCTAGAAAAAATACGCAAGAGCATTATCAGCGGAAAATAATCAACGTAGCAAAAACATGCGGGAAATTTCAATCTTAGCACTCGTGTAGTCAAGAAAATTTTAAAAATATGCGCCCCATTTAAACCGAAGAATGCACCGGACTGCGATGGAAAATCAAGGGGCTTCGTTAAAACCTCAGAAAGTTCAACTGCAATTTTTGTTCGTATAGAGTAACTTTCGTTACAGTAACAAAATTATCCTTTTTTTTTCTGCCGCTTTTTTGGATGCGACTATTTGCACTTGCATATATTTACGCACTTGAAAGCTTAGAATTGTGGTCGGGTGCACCGGGTAGCCAACCATGTGATTCCGAGGTAACACAATAAACACAAAATATTTTCAGGCTATCCTTAATGTCCTAAACGTGCTTAACGCAGAGCAGACCTGTTGAAAGCGTCCGCATGAAAGTGCATTAGGACCCATCGGAAATATGCCTCAGCAAGATCTATTCTCAATCACAAAGCAAATTCATTTCCTTGTTCTGACAAGCATTGTGGCTTGCCTGCCTATGTGGCTTGCCTGCCATGTGGCTTGCCTGCCACATAGGTTGCTTCTCTGCTTTTTTTGTGTGTGTACTTTTCGCCCACGGTCAACAACCCTGACTCTGATGCCGACAAGAGACGCCGACGATGACACCTGCTTTTCTGCGGCACATGCTGCTTAACGCTGTCGCGTTAAAACCTCCCTGCTTTATGTACCGGCTGCGCCGGCAAGGCATCCTTATTATTTCTGCGGCCACAATCGTGCGCGGCGGTTTCACCACATCCGGGCGCGTTTACGCGCTAGGGAGCAACTCTGTTTGGTCGTCACGGCTGGTTAGCGGCGAGACCGGCGAAGAAAGAATCGACTGAGGCGCCACCTGGACGAGCAGCGCCGCGCATGCGGGAAAGGGAGAAAGGGCCGGCTGACCGCGTCCGGTGCGGAGACTCCAGAGGAGGAGAGAAAAACGCCGACCCACGCGCAGAGGGTATAAAACGGAATCAGAGAAGTCGCGAGGGAGTAGGAGCTGCAGTTCGGCTGTGTATGCAGTTAGCGCAAACAAGGAGCTCCTGCAGAAGGTTCTCCACGACACACTGGTCAAGAAGACACACACGACAACGAGACCACGGGTGCCTATCGGGGACGATCGGCCAATCGGCGAGCCACTATCTTAGTCCAGGAACATTACACTGCCAAGAGGCCATGAAATGCCAGCGAGTTCGGGTCGCAGCAATGCGGCCCACGAACGAAGCCCCATGGACAAGTCATTAGGGAAACCATGATCTTGGTAAAGGGGATGGTCTCTCTCCAGGCGACACTCCCAGCTAACACTCTGCAGCCCCGGTTGACATTATGCAGAACCCTTGAAAACTCAAGCAGCCTTCAATGAAAAATCCTTCCAACCCTGTTTTCAGAGGCCTTGCGGTCATATAGATAGGCAGCTAAATGTGTTATGCTCATCCTATTGATCAGTGTGGCTGCTCGGGCGGATTGGTTCACACAAACGGAACTTCGAGAGCTCTATGATACGGACGAAACGAAGTAGGCAACAAAGGCACGAACTTTGATTTTATTTTTATTCATTGCAAGTACAGGGCATAAGAAACTTATATTTGCAATGAGTAAAAAACGGGTTAGTGCCCATGCTGTCTACTTTGTTATGTACGTACCTGCAAGCGCTGCAAGTTTCGTTATTCCACTAATCTGTGTGCGTGTTTTTTTTTATATCTTAGCTGATGGGGAATCGGACTCCCACAAAGGAAATTGAAAAAAAAAAAGAATCGCATTCAGCCAACCTCGCATGTTCAGAGGCAATTGTGCTGTCAGCCCTTATGTCTACGTGGACACCCGAACCGCGCCGCACGGGTAGGGAGGACGTGGGAGTGAAAGTATTAAGGAAGAAAGAGGTGCCGTAGTGCAGGGCTCCGGAATAACTTCGTCCAACTGGGGATATTTAATATGCGCTGACGTCACGGAACACACGGGAGCACTTTGCGTTTCGCCCCCATCGGAACGCGACCGCTGTGGTCGGGTTCGAACCCCGGCACTCCGGATCAGTACACGATTGCTTTAACCACTGAGCCACAGCGGCGGGTCCATCAGAGCTGCCCCACTGCTAAATTGTGACTTCACCAGTTAGAATGGATTGATGCTTATTAGCGCTGGCTATACGGCCTGCGTATGAATCATATTTATGCCCAGTTCTCAGAAAAATTTCGCCCTGCTAGTTGTTATTCAGGTGTCATCTTCGACATTGTGCAGTCATCTATGATATTCCGCAAAACTTAAAGCAGGCTGGTAATGCTCTAAATATGCGTAAAATGTAAGCAAACTAACCTTTTTGAAAAGACCATTCTAAAAACATGTCTAGCTAAATGAAACGCATGTGGTCTCAAAGCCCCGACAAGAATAGAATTGACAGGACTGAACAGAGCACAATCAAAGAGGACACAAGGAAAGAAACGACGAGACACACGCCAGTGAATTCAGCAAGAAAATGAGAATCTGACTTAGCATCACAGTTCGCAATTTTTTTTACCTGCCACGCAAGTTAACTTAAAATTGTATTCCTATTTTTAAATGTCTGTAAGAGGAGGTTGTGCTGTGTATTTGCAAATATAATTTCTGTTCAAGTACAATACAGTCCTTTATATGCAACTCAGTAAAGCTGTGATAACCTTTATATTCAACTGGTACTACGTCTTCATGCAATAAAGCCTGCTGGTACTTGTGATACTTTATTTGAAGGTAAAATAGCGAATTCCAAGCAGAGGTGAAAGTAGGAGAAGGCGGCAGAGTGTCAGATGGGCGGATGAGGTCACAAAGTTTGGGGGGAAAATTTGGCCGTAGATGACCCCGGAGAGAATTAATTGGAAGATATTGGAAGGGGCATTCGAACAGCAGTGCAAATAGTTAGGGTGATGAAGATCATGATGATGACGATGATGAAAGTTTCTAGGAGCCTTTACGAGACCAAGAAAGTTTCGCAAAGCGCAACTTATGTCACTGAGCTAGTTGGTCGATGCTCGCGGACAAATTGTGCAGTAAAGCTGGATTCGATTGAAAATGACTGGCAGCAAAGAATGGCAGTCAAACTTCATCATTTATTACAGCCCCCAATTCTGTCATAGGCTACTCAAAATCTTGCTTAAAATTTGAACGATGTAGGGACATAAACCTCCCAGAGTTTGTCCTCAAATGGTGTGGGAAATATTCTGAAGCTTCTATAGCAATACATTCTGAATATGTGTTTTTAACGTACATATAAATCCCGGTTGGACTGCTTAACCCCTTCAATCACCATTTTTCCATCGAAAACATTTTTCCACCTACACTGTACATTCAGGCATCAAGAAAGATAACTTTGTAATTTTCCCGTGCAATATACAGGCGTAATGTTTTTACAGGGATATGGAAGTTATCGTACAAACTATCCTAATTGATAGAAATACCAACAGCAAAAATCAAGGACTTGTGAACTAAAGAGATGAAGAATCGCGAAATAAGTTTCTATTTCGGAGACTATTAAAGTGGAAATTGTGAACAAAATTCTTTTATTTACTGGTCGCAAAATCTGTTGGCACAAAAATGGCGGTGGACGTGTTATCCCACTCGCTATTTCACAAAATATTATTTACTGCGTTGGCAATATGACATGAAAACGTTTATTCATGGATTGAAAGGGGCTAGACTCAATCAAAACAAAAAAAATACTGCTACGCGCAGCACAAACTCAAAAAAAGCTGTTCGCTTAGTGCACAAATGTGTACAAAGTGCATTGCATGGTTAAAGACCAGTTTAACTGCCTAAGGATATGGGTACATCTTGGCCAGACATACTGAACACTTTCTGTGGATGATTTTGCATTGGCTGGAGTGCCCTGAGAGATCTCGGTAGAGATTTTCCCGTAAACTGGATGACGGAAACAAAATATCGCATTGAAAGCTTTCAAAGTATACTGGCTCCTAGCTAGCACTTAAAAGGTTAAGAAACATGTTTTCGGCACACTGTTTCGTGAGAACATCGGTAGCGCACTAAAGACTAA
This sequence comes from Amblyomma mixtum, assembly GCF_055824585.1. Taxonomy (NCBI): domain Eukaryota; kingdom Metazoa; phylum Arthropoda; class Arachnida; order Ixodida; family Ixodidae; genus Amblyomma; species Amblyomma mixtum. The sequence goes on along the minus strand of NC_143016.1, from coordinate 84,493,807 downwards.
AAAATAAAAATACTCTTGTTTTCTGAACTTTACGTGGTCTTAAGCGGCCTAACTGGACAACCCTCTTGTTGGACAGCTGTACACTGGAGCTTTAAAAGCATCTTTCCTGCGGCCCACCTTGAGCCCAGAAACACAAAGGGTGCATTCTGGAAAATCCCCGTCCTTCGTCAGTTTGAACAGCGCTTTTATTGCCCATCAAATGGACAAGCTAGTCAATCGTCATGATGCAACGATGTACCACGACAGCAGTGACCACACCGTGTCTCGCAGTTTAAGTCAACATGCACCTATTACAATAGAGATATCAACGTTCTTAAAATTTAGCAACAAATGCGATTCCTGCACGCTTTGAAGAAAACAAACCTGCATCTCCTTATCTTATATTTTGTCGGGCTATAGTTGCTTGCGCCTGAGAATATCGTAAAAAGTATGAAACGATGTTTCACGCACCTTATAAAGCAGACGTTAGGATATTATGCCTTCCACTGTGATATCCCCGGAGTAGTGACAGAAGTGAGGAAATTTTTCTTATTTTTCTATTACTGCATTGTCCCCAGCATCCCAATGAAAACTACCACAATGGGCTCTCCTCGATTTAATTCGATAGAGTTACAGCTATCGTCACTCCAAAACCCCGCCGATGTCCGAAACGCTATTCCCTGATTGCTAGAGACAGTGAGCACGCGATAGGTGTCGAGTGACCACCAAGGACCAATCAGAGCACGCCGCCAAATCTTTCGATGCTGCTCATCGGATGCATTGAGCTCCGCCATCAATATGTTCTTAACTGTTTTTTTGCAATGTTCCACAGTTGACTTATAATTGAAAGTGGTGTCCAAGAAAGCTGGCCTTACGAAAGAGCGGTCTGATAAGTCAGCGGCCAGTGAGCTAACTGCCGCTCTCCACCGGTTTTTACAGTTAATGATTGCTGTATTTATGGGATCTAGCTCATCTTGCCTCTTTCGATCTGAGCCTGACACGATCCCACGTGCAAGCGAGTCGTTGAGGCATTTAGACGAGGGCGTAGCGTTACCTTCCATTCCTCTATCACCCGCTTCCCGTCAATGGCAGGTGCACGTCATACACTGTACTCTGTTTTACAAATTAATTTGAAAAGGCACCAAGGCGAGATTCCGCGCAACGTACGATATAGTGGATTCGAATGAACACTGCCGCGAAGAAATCACACACGACGACTGTTCTTACCGATGTTGTCTTCAATTTCTTTCACGATCCTTTCTTTAATCTTCGGCTCCTTCGTGATCTGAAGAAAGAGCCACTGAAGTTCTCCAGCCGAAGTGATAGTGGCGGCTAGGACCAAGAATGAGTAAAGATAAGGCTACGAACAGCATTATAAAATTTAAATTCTGCTGTACAACACTACATCAAGTATCCTCCGTATACAAAAAAGCAATCTCTAGATCAAAAGATTAACATAAATTCTTCGTTTGTACCCTTTGGATAGTAGTGGCGTGCACTGAGAAAAAAGCATTCTCCAGATCAAAAGATTCACACACTTTCTGAGTGTGTAACTGTTGACTACTACTGGTGCGCACTGAGACTATAACGTTTCTGGGCACACACTAGCATGCATGAACTTTCAGGTACAGCAGACAATGCGTCTGTTGCTCCTGCAGTGAAAGTTGGTCATATCTGGGCGTCTTGCGTGGGCTTTGATCGCACTTTCCTTATCACTTCTCACATCTACGAGCCTTTTGTTTCACACAGTTAAGAAAAGTATTCCAAACAGTGCAGCGCGGCCCGAAATGTGCAGGAAAGCTACCGGCGTTGAAAGCAACCTGTTCCATCGTTTCTGAGAAACGCTGGCAAAGGCCACTGGGGAGAGACTTCGCTAGTCTACAGACCTTTTCATATGCTTTTGGGGGCGGCGACAAGTAACATATACAATTAAAAGGCGAAAAACTGTAACCTGACGCCGGAATTTCGCTAGAACACCGATATGTTTGCAATTCAGGGCCCTTCGGGCATTTTTATAAACTTTTTTATCATCATTGCTCTTTAAAAAAAAAGGCGTCAAGGTATTTGTATAGTGGATTGTCTACAAGCTACCACTGCGTTGAGTTCCAAAAGAACGATGCTTCGTCTCTCGCCGGATCAGAGATTAACGTGTTTATGAAGGCATTTTTATAGCGAGGTTTTGGTTTACACCACAGGGCACGCCGCTCTGAATTGATGAAAAATAAACGGTGCCAACTGATCAAAGCAAAATCGCTAGTCTGTAGCCAGACAGGGGCAGAATACGTACCGCCAAATATGTTTAGAACGACCATAACCATGTTGTCCTTAGTTAAGTATTCAGCGTCGCCTTTTTCTTCACGGATAGCCTCTTCGTGAGCGGCAATCATGGCATGGCTGAAGTTTTCTGTCTTTCCTGCGAGTAAAAATTACTCTGCGTTTAAACCAGCGCGTAACAACAAATAGGAGTTGGACTTTCCGGTATTCATTTTTTGAGACTTCGGCGGACTTTTTTCAGTGTTTGCTTGAGAACGCAATTAGGTTTTCTTGGGCGAATATTATTTTCTACGAATGAATTACCGGTGATATAAGTTGGAAATCCTGTGCTGTATAAAGTCGCTTATAGGCCCATCCTGGCCTTTTTGTGAGCCTGAGCATTTGGTCAACAAGCAGTTAATGCACATATGGTCGTGTTTATCATTCGTCGCTGAAGAAATTGTTATCATGGTTGAAAAGAGTGATGGAATGATAAGACGAAAACTCCAGTTAAAGTTTACTGCATAAAGGTAGGTTTTCGTAAATATTGTGGTTGGGTTTTTGCGTTGGGTTGGCCTAGAGGACGGGGCACAATGGTGGAACTATCAATTCACTATAGGGGTACCCAGACTCGTCAGCGTCCTTAAATGTCGGGGAGAAACGTACTCAGCCAAGTAAGTACCCTGGGCAGGTGATCGCAGTGAACAGCCCTACGCAGGCAGACGACGTTTGCCGAGTAGGTAGAGCCGCCCGGTCTGCACGTAGTGAAGGAATACCTAAATACCTAACAATGAATGACTCCGTTGCGTAATCCACCGCCTTCCCACAGTTCCGTCGTCTTCCGTACTTTATTACTTTTCCTCTTTGACTGAGCGTAACTCCTACTCAGTAGCCTACTATGTGTGGCGTGCATGTCATAGATACTGATCATTTGGGTCAAAACGAATTTTGAAACTTAATTCGGCATGCTTGTATAGTTTTTTTCGTTCGGTTTGAACCGAAAAGTCCACTTCCTGGTTACAGAAGACTGTATACTGATATGTATAAAAACATGGCGCACAGAAAAACACGGAAAAACACAAGGATAACGGACAGGACAAGAGCGCACTAGCAACTGATGCGTGGTCGAAGAAACACCTTTCACTCTGTGAGCATGCGCCAGGAAATTCATCAAGTGTCAACAAGATAAAAAGCCGAATAAAAACTTGACGTAGCTGTACGATAGACATGCGGACTAAAAGAAGAAGAAAAAAAAACTTGACCCTTCCAAACAGGCCTTCGAGGTGATACTTTACATGCGCAGGGTGTCACACAACCTTAAGAAGGTAGCCCAGAAGGCTGGTGCTCGTCTCTTGCTCTCCAAGCTCGTCACAGCTCTCCAAGCTGCGCAGGCTTGTTGCCGAAGAGCACGTGAAGTGTTCCTGTGTGATCAACCACTAGACTAAGTTTGTTCCTTGTGCGACAGGTGTCGCGTGTCGCATTCACTTTAGCTGCGGCCAGATTTACGTGGGCCAGACAGGGAAATGTGTGAACGAAAGGTTGCGCGACCACGCTGCGTCGCTAAGAACGGGTCATGGTTCGAACCTTCCCCTGTACTGCAAAAATGCAAGGACTGCGAGGGCAGCTGTCTGCCCAACTTGGCTGCGACAGGCATGATCGGGCGCGGAAGAAAAAGAGTGGATAGAGAGATATTCGAGGCCTCGAACATAATCGCCGCAGGTAACAACTTGTGTGTCAGTTCCACTTCGGTGTTTTTGCTGGAAAAAGAACGTAAGTTCCGCGCTATCTGATAGCAGAACTGGTAGCGCTTTCATGCAGTTTTCGCCTTTCGCATGTGCTGATTTTGTGCTTCGGTCACCCCAGAGATTTAGGGCTTCACTTCACTTCACTTTATTACCTTAAAGACTCCCAGAGGGGGTATTACATAAGGGGTGGGTACAGATAGAATCAAACTTTATGTACAAATATGTTAGTCGTTAAATATGGCAGTTATACAATTTGAAAATGAGGATGGACTGGTGGCTGCAGTGACGTCGTGTGGAAGGCCGTTCCAGTCTTTGGCTGAGCGAGGAAAGAATGATGCAGCAAACGTTGTGGTACGAGTCTGTGGACGGGAAACTTGCATGGGATGACCAAGACGGAGTGAAATGTGTGGTGGGCGGCTAATGTAAGGTGGAATACGCAATGAGGTGTAAAAAAAACTTATAAATAAGCACATACTGGCAATATGACGTCGACAGGCAAGGTTTGTTAGGCTCAACTCTGGTTTTAAAGATATGCTGATGTCATATGGATAACATGAATAAATGAATCCAGTTGCTCGGTTCTGCAGCCATTCTAGTGATGTTAACAAATAGATTTGGTTAGGGCTCCAAATGGGAGGGGGGGTGCATATTCTAGTTTTGTTCGAACGATGGACTTGTAGGCAAGAAGCTTAACGTCGGGTGGTGCATGGAGCAAATGACGTTTCAAGAAAGCAAGGGTTTTGTTAGCTGATGATAGAATGTTAGTGACAGGCGCATTCCGTTAGATTATGGCTTAAGGTTACACCCAAGTATTTATGGAAATTGGTCAATTCTACTGCGATGCCAGAGATTGCGTAAGGGGACAAAAGGGGCTTGCGTTTGTAGTGAAATGACACGTGTTTGCATTTATTACTGTTAAGCTCCATGAGCCACTGGCTTCACCAGTCTTCTATACAGGTTAGGTTGTTTTGGAGCGCTAGCTGGTCGGATGGGTTAATAATTGAGCGGTAGACGATGCAGTCATCGGCAAACGTGCGGATGTTAGAGGAAGCATGCAGGGGTAAATCATTGATATATATATAAGAAGGAGAAAAGGATCAAGCTCTGAACCTTGGTTATTAACATAGACAAACTGGGAGCGACCTGCTAAATATTGTTTTAGCCACTGTAATATATTAGGGTGTAAATTTAACAGGGAAAGTTTTAGTAGTAAGCGTTCGGGAAGTACCTTGTCAAAGGCTTTAGCAAAGTCCAGAAAGATTGCATCGGTTTGAAGCTTAGAATCAAGATTTATAGGCAGATCATGAACGAAAATGGCTAATTTTGTTTCGCAGGAGAACCCTTACGAAATCCTTGCTGAGATTGATGGCAAAGATGGTTATAGTCAAGAAAATGCATTATTTGCGAAAAAATGACATGCTCCTTAAATTTTCATGGTACAGTAGTCAAATAGATGGGATGATAATTAAGGGGTGATTTTTTACCTGATTTGAACACCGGAATGACCTTCCCCACTTTCCAGTCACTGGGTATGTTACCTGTGTGAAGTGATTGCGCGAACAATAAAGATAAGTATGCTGCAGAGTGCCGAGTATTCTTTAAGAGCTTCGAGGTTATTTCCTCGATACCTGCTGCGGATGATATCTCAATATTTTCGATAACACAGGCGATTGCATGTAAAGAAAGTGTGTGTAAAGGCATTGGAGATATTGGATATGCAGTTGTATAAAGTAGTGGCGTGTCAGTTTACTCGGTGAAAACAGATGCGAATGCAGTGTTAAATATGTTCGCGCATACAACATCACTGGCCTCTTACCCAAGTGCGTTAGTAAGAGTAATAGTGCGTGTTTTCTGGGGGTTTAGTACTTGCCAGAATTTTCGCGGATTGTTGATTAAGATCTTTGGCAGATCTACACCAAAAAATGTGCGTTTAGCGTTTTGAACAGATTGCAAATACAGGTGCTTAACCTCGTAATACTTATTCCGAGCGCATGCGCTTGGGTTGAGTTTTGCTGCTCGCAATAACCGTTTTGTCTTGTTTTAGAGCGTTTTTGATGACTTCGAGAACCATGGCATATGACGATTGGCACAAAATGTTTTCGTGGGAATAAATTCTGACGAAAATCCTGATATTTTGTTGTGAAAGTTTGCCAGTTATTTTGAACAGATCTGTCTTGAAAGCCTGTTTCGAAAATTAGAAAAAATTGTGCAGCTGGTTGTTGATGGTCTCGTAATTAGCTCTATCGTACAAGCAGATCATTCTTTGTTACGTTTGGCGCAATTCGGTGGCAAAAGTGAAGGTGGCATGTAAAACTTTGTGCAATAAAGAAAAAACAAACTTTGTGATCGCCAATTTCGCGGAGATAAGTAAGAGACGATAAACTTTCAGGGCGATTAGTCAACATCAACTCTAGAATGTTAGGTTGGTTGGTTGGTTTATGGGGTTTAACGTCCCAAAGCAACTGAGGCTATGAGAGACGCCGTAGTGGAGGGCTCCGGAAATTTCGACCACCTGGGGTTCTTTAACGTGCACTGACATCGCACAGTACACGGCCCTCGAATTTCTCCTCCAAAGAAATTCAACCGCCGTGGCCTGGATCGAACCCGCGTCTTTCGGGCCAGCAGCCGAGCACCATAGCCACTGAGCCACCGCGGCGGCTAGAATGTTAGGAGATTCATGAGTAACGCGTGTTCCTTGCTAAATGGTTGAGGTCAAAATTGAGACACACATCAATGAAATTTGTTGTTTCTGCGTTGCCTGTTGATGTTATGTTCTGCCAGTTAATGCTAGGGCAGTCGAAATTGCCGAAGGGAAAGATGCATGCGTTAGGGTACTTAGTATCAAGTTGGCTTAGGCAACAACCAAGGCTATGCGAGAAATTTGGGTTATTGCTGGGAGGTGGATAGCAGACACCTAGTATTATTAATTGGGGGGCGGAACGACAAATTACCCATAATATTTCAAGCTCTGAATCTGAGTTAATGATAGAACAGGGCTACTGTTGGTTAGTGGCAATAAGAACGCCTCCGCCTCGAGAGACTTTGCGATCGTTCCGAAACATGTTAAAATTTGGCAAGTCGGCCGAACTTTAGAATCGGTGATGTCATTTTTTAGCCATGTTTCAGTTAGTATGAGTATGTTGCTTGCGGATGGGGAAACAAGATTAGAAACATGCTTGCGCTTGGGAATAAAACTGTGTATGTTTGCGAAGATAATGGAAAAAAATAAAGATTTGGGAACTTATCTCGAGGACTATTGAATGGACGTACGGTTGCATGATGACGAGCCGATTGCTATGCGATTTCTTGCACCGTCTGTGAGGATTCATCGAATGCATACCGCTTCGAACCAATATACAATGTTTTGTAGCGCAATGAAAATGCTGTTTTTTTGCTTCGGGGGAATGCAACGAGCTGTTTCCGTGCGGCACGAACCCGGCGTGAAAAGTCCTCGCCAATGCTATTGGTTTGGTTTATGGGGTTTAACGTCCCAAAGCGACTAAGGCTATGAGAGACGCCGTAGTGGAGGGCTCCGGAAATTTCGACCACCTGGGGTTCTTTAACGTGCACTGACATCGCACAGTACACGGGCTTCTAGAATTTCTCCTCCAAAGAAATTCGACCGCCGCGGCCGGGATCGAACCCGCGTCTTTCGGGTCAGCAGCCGAGCACCATAACCACTGAGCCACCGCTGCGGCTGCCAATGCTATTGTTGGTACCCCTTAGCATAGTTACTTTGGAAAGAATTAACTCATTGGTTTTATAGGAGGCGAAATTAACTATTAATGGGCGAAGATGTTCGGTTGAGTGGCGTCCAAGACGGTGAGCACGCTCTATTTCTTTGGGATCAATTGTTAACTTGAGGATCTCATAACAGTGGCGGATGACTGTTTCTTCGGATTGGGCATATTTTTCTGATGGATGGTCATCTCTGATGCTGTAGAAAATTAATTTGTTTCGTCGTGAACGATTCTCGGCATCCTCTATGCGGGCATTTGTTTCCGAAATCTGACTAGTTACTCCAGTGGTATTAGCGCTTATTCTGTCTAGGTCAGTGCGTAGGGCTGCTATGTCTTCATGGATCGTTTCAAGGTCAGCCTGTCTCTTACTTATGTCGGCAATAGTTTTTTCCGTAGATGTCAGCTGGCTTCTTAGTCCTTGAACCTCACTGATTCGCTGCGACTGACCGTCAGAAAGCTTTTCCAGTTCTTCGAGAACTTTGTCGGGGCCTGGGTTTGTTTCAACGTCTCCGGCCAACAATAGCAGAGAACGAACAACATTCGCACGCTCAGCAGCAATAGAAAGGTAGCACCGTGGGCTCGGCTTAATTCTTGTCTTATATATACATATATATTTCTCTGGGCTTAGTCCGCATGTCTATCGTAATGCTACGTCACGTTTTTATTCGGCTTTATATGTTGTTGACACCTGCTGAATTTCCTGGCGCATGCTCACCGAGTGAGAAGTGTTTCATCGACCACGAATCAGTTGCTAATGCGCTCCTGTCCTGTCCGTTCTTCCTCTGTTTTTCCGTGTTTTTCTGTGCGCCACTTTTAGATGGATCGTTACCAACTAGCCCAATTTTCCGCTTTACTGAAATGTATTCTGATATACTGGTACAATGTGCTCCAAGAGAGAATGCTCAGACTCCCACTGCATACCTGGCACATAAGTGGCTTCAGCCTTGCTGAATAGCCTCTCGAATATTTTCCAAGACTCGCGAAACATGGCCTCTATCTTCTTTTCTCGTCCGCGGTAGAGGATACCCAGCCAGGGCGCGATGTCGCTCGGCAAGCCATCGGGGGACACCTCGTTGAACTCGTGGTCGATGTCTTCCAAGCGCCTGATCTCCTTGCTCTCTTCGTCTAGCCTGCGCATGAAAGTCAAATGCGTCGGGGTGCGTCTCTTTTACGAAGCCGCGTCTCTTCCACACGGCGAATTGTGCAGCAGCTCAGTTTAGTCTATTATAGTCCATCTCAGGACTTCCGTGCAGCACTATGCACGCTAGACCTTTTCAAAGAACTAGGAAGCTGCTGAGATTTTACATGTGTTCCTACGCGCCCCATGTTTTCTGGTCGTCTGCTCACGGCGTATCTGCAGATGATTCATTTTTCACAGAAACGCTGCGTGAGGAAATGAGGGCAAAACATTGCTGTCTGCGAATCGTAAAGATATCCCCCGAACGTTGATGCGATAGCAGGGTCACCCCTTACAAAATTATTTTAGACAATCTATAGACTGTTGTCTATAAAGTCTATAGAATCTCTGTATATAAATCCTAAATAACAGTCTATAGGAAATACAGACGCTATAGACAGTCTATAAACAAGCTATAGACCTCCTCCATGTTTGCAAACAAGCGAGGTGGCGCTGCAGTCGCTACCGGGCTCGCGGTAGGCAAGAGGCCAGGGAGTGGCGTCGAGTTGAGGTGGGGCAGCGCCGGTTTTCAAGGCTTGTAGGGCGCGTTTTGAGTTTCTGAGAATCATAACAATGGTTGATGCTTTCAACTTAGTATTCCTCGAAGTACACTGGCTCGCGTTGGCATGTACGGCGTATTTCGCCACACTGTTATTATGGATAGAAAGCGTTTCAAATGTTGGTTTCTGCCCTAGGCATTGAATAAAGTAATGTTTTTGACACTGTGCACTAGCATGAATGATTTTACCTCGGGACAGTGGTGAGGGAAGTACTGGCGTTTTTCGGCAGAGCCGACGTGCGCTCACCGTCTGTTGACACACGTGTCGCACAGTGCAAAATGTGGGGACAGCGTCGATCGTGTCCCGATCTCATCTGTCCCGCGTAACCGCTGTTTTTAGCCGTCAGATCAGGCACCAGCCAGGGCGACTTCTCCCCTTCTTAAACTGTCAATTTGGTGAAAAGTTTGGATTCCTGAAATTATATTCTTTCCCAGCCCCGGGTCTTCTGTTTGGTTACGAAAAATTATAGCAAAATATTCAGTAGAAATTCATAACATTACGGTTTTTAGATCTGTGGTCGTCAAAAATTGTGAGGTAATGGGTTTTCTGATGGTCCTGGCACGTCGCAAATTCTGCGGGTTTCCGACGACGGAGCACCACAATGGTAGTATCACTACGAAGAACAGGGATCAGAGGTTTCGTTGATTTCAGTGGCGCATTTCTTTGACCAAAGCGAAAGCGAAGAGGCCATAAACGAGGGAATATACTTAAAGGTTTTATTTGCGATCTACCACATTTTATGCGATTGGCATCACTCACCCCTTCGTAAATTTGTAACGAATGGAAATAGAAATTTGTCGCGAACGATTCCAGAGACGTTGAGGAGCGCAATAAATCTCTCGATTTTTTTTTTCCGACAGGAGCAGTAGTATGTTAGTTATTTTTATAAGAAAAGTTTTCATGTGTCTATGCATGCATAAGTACTGAGAATCTAAAAAAAGAAGTAATACCGCCATCATAGAGAATAGGGCTTTGGCAACATGCTGGCATAAAAAATTTCTGCGCTTTCTGCTTAATTATTCAAGACTCGGGGTGACTTGACCAGGGTGTTAATTATAGTTATTCAAGAACTGCAACAGGTATAGCTGAAAATAAAACGCATTACTGAAATTAGCAGAGCAATTTCATATTTGCACCAAATTTGTTACATATCTCACGCATCAATAAAGAAAACACTTTTTATTGCCTCATCTCCTGTCAATCTCGCTACGTGTCTCTGTTGGTAGCCCGCCTGCGGTTGCTTCTTTCCAAACAGTCTTCGCGATTATGTACTTCTTCATGAAGCCGCTTATGACACATGCGTGATGCAATGAAAAGCATATGGCTTTTGTCACACTCAAAGTACGCTGTTTGAAGCATGCCAACGTGACCGCGCAAGATTGTCTCAACTTACCAGACTTCTTTCTGCTAGAATTAAATAAATATGTCGGTCATGTTAAGAAATAGTTTGAAGTATGTATTAAATGCCCTAAAACGCCCCATTATACGTTCATATAACTTCTACACAAGTTAAAACATGCTGTGCTATCAACAAAATAACGCACTCCTTGGTGGAGAGTGACCCTGCCGGCGCCCGTGCACATCAGCTCAGGGTGATAAATATGTGCGCAGCTACATACATGCTCTCTTTTTTTTCACAATTTTAAGCGCATACCATGCTGTTCAGCTAGTGAATGAGCGCGGCAATCTCCCTGCTGTGAAGTACGTTGACTGGTCGACACCCAGGCTTCGCGCTTTTACTACCGCGGCCCATTTCCTAATTCGGTATTTATATGCGAGGGACCTATTAAGGCTAATCTAATTTTCCGTGTTATGATACTACGTGGATCCAACAGCGACGCAGCTGGTCAGTACATGCTGCTTTTGCAGTGTGCAGCCACGATGCAGCCGCCGGTATACCTGCGGTAGCTGCGGTAGGCACGGGCAGGCGGAACCTGTTTTGCCTACCACGCGAAAGTCGCTACTGACATCAGCGCCACCGCATCTCCGTGACGTCGCGGGGTGAAGGAGGTCTATAGGTTTGTGGTCATACAATTTTAAGACTTTTGTCCATAGATGGTCTGTAGACTATGAATAGACAAAAAGAAATATTTATAGAAAGGCAATAGAGTCGATAAGAAGTCTGTAGACTTTCTATAGATCATTTTTATAAGGGATAAGCTCGTGTTGGTGCGGAAGCAGGGATGTTGTGCGGACACCGGAACGTCATGGTCGAGATTGCTCTAAAATTTGATGTTTTCTGTCTTGCTACAGCATACGAAAGTGAATTTAATCAGACATATGTTGAAATAAATTTTGTTCCTGAGCGCACACATCGCGCAATATTTTTCTGCATTTTATCAATGCCGATAAATGTCATTTGATATATTAAACTATTCTACAAACTGCTTTCTTTCACATGAAGCAAGTAGACCCAATGACAAGAATAAACTAAAACCGAGGAGTGAGCTCTCCCTTGGCCTCGGGAAAGCTAGGAACATAAATTTACATCGAGAGATCCACGTGGTGGATCTTTTCAATCTAGCATTTGCTGCTTCCCACAATTACAGCGCATGTCATCAGAACATCGGTCGGTTTTTAAATTTTTCCCACCTACAGCTGCTATAGCTTTGGTTTAGCCATACAGCCAAGTATTATACTCTGCGATCTATAGCGCCAGCCGCAATACCGTTGTTACCTAACGAATTATTTTAATTTAACTTCATAAATAGATTTTAATTTCGCTATTTGAATTTAAATTAGTTTGCTTTAATTTCCACTTGCCGAGTGTGGCAGGTGGTAAGCGAGAGAGAGAAGCCACCTCTCCACGTTTTACGGGAGAGCATGGAGAGGGCAAGTAAGACAGGAAAGAGATAAAATCTGGGTGGCGACGGATGACCAGATCAGACAGATTTCGTTGATTCGCACAGGTAGGGCTATTCTTTCTCTAGCGGCTAAGGGTATAGATTGCGCGATGAAATGCAGGGCTGAACGGCTAAACTTATGACAGATTTCACGGATTAGGTCGCTAAGTTGGTGAAGCTTAACTCTATAAATTTTTAATTCTGGTGCTTGACGTTGACGTTGACGTAAGATGCTTGACGTAAGTTGAGAAGAATTCATATTAAATCATTGGCGTTTCAAACAGCCTAAAACAGATTATAAAGTTTTATGTAAACAAAAAATGATCCGATGAAAAACAAACTGCGATAAAAACCTTGTTCCGTAGACCGAAACTCCGATAAGATCGTAAAGAATGCGGAAAAACGGCTTTCTCGAGTCGACAAGCTGCGGTCCTTCCCCCAAGGAGTCCACGTAGGAGTCAACAACATCTGTGCATAGTTTCTCGAGTGACTCGCTGATGGCGTACTTCCTGCAAGTAGTTAAATAACGGTTAGTCACCACGAAAACAAAGTAAAACAAGGCTAGATATCATTCTCTTTAGGGATTTAATTCGAGGCTTATTTTATGCCTAAAATCATGGAGGCTTCTGAATCTACAAATATGGTTTTCATCGGGGATACAGTCACCAGCATTTACTGATGCTGTGGAGCGCTTTACTAAGTGTGACAAAATAAAATTTGTAATGGTAAACACGGAAGTATGTTTGTCGGTAATATATTATGACATCCTGCACCAGCGGGCTAAGCACACACTGCATATTTATTAAGCTGCAGGTCCAGAGAACGTGGGATCACCCAAAAATTTTATTTCCCGTCAACCGCTACGTACTGACCTGACAGCGAGGAGAGCCACCTTACGAAGTGCCTTCCATTGTGGGCTATAATCTTCAAAAAGAATGTCATGGTGCCCCTGGGTCTGTAAGTCTCCTACAAAAAACAAACGAAGCCAGCAAACAGTGCAACGCTCAAAGGAAGTAAGAAACGCAGTATCTCGTTTTGAATTTTATAGCTTTACTTTCTCCCCTCCCCCTTCTACTAGCAAATAGGACCACTTCCGACAGGTGGCTTTCCATTCCTAAACAAAGGTTCAAGTATCAATATTGACGGCTTTTGTGGTAAGTAGATGCACGCAGGTTTAAATTATTATAAACTAAATAAAGAAGCAGCAGCCTTCGTTTATAGCCAATGACATTCTTGAATGTTGAAAGAAACACTGCAAATCTCAGCAGAGCTTATTAAGCATCTTGTTATTTCTAACATCTCAAAGCGGTACTCTCAAAGATCTTCTCGGCAATTTTTTCTTTAGCCTGGTTCATATTAGTGGAGTTTCAAAGAGCCGGAGGTTGCCCGCTCAGAACACTGAAGGTACCTCTGATGTTTTCGTCATTTCAAGCTAGCCGAGAGGTGAGCAGCTTTGCACCGGCGCGGGCAACGCTTTGCCCAATAACACAGTTCCCTGTTGCGCTTTCTGTTTTGCTTTTTCTCTCGCATACCACCCAGCCTTTGAAGTTTGGGTTGATTATTCTTCTGTCCTGATTGCAGCAGCCCCTACCATTCGCAAGTTTCTTCATGACGTTTGATGAGAAACAACAGTTCCTTTAAGAATGGGCGTGCACCAAAGGTAGTCTTCGTAGTCAGCTCATTCACTCTTATTCTTGAGGAAACTGTTGTTTCTCATCAAACATCATAAATGCAGTCGGCAGTCGGCAGTCTTGCCCATGACGTAAAAGAAGCTTTCTTGAGGCCTGAATTGTGTAAGCGATGCCTGTCTTCCTGTTTGTCTGAAGTGCGCTTTTCGCAAGAACATTTCTGAATTAATGAGCACATTACCGTAGCTTGCTATGTATACACACGTCTGAACTGCTCCATACATGCAGCCATCTCGGAATGATTTAGGCTGTTTTGTCCATTTTTATCACCTGTTAGAGCATATTCTGTCACTTTTCTGCATGCCAACCGTGATCCAATCAAACATGTTTCTTCGGGCCCTTACCCCACATGTCATATCACTTTTCACTGCCCTTTAAAGACGCATCGTTTTCTTCTATTGCTTTTTGCCTGTCTCCTTGTCAAATGTATTCCATACATCCATTTTACGGTCATACGCTTTTCTGGTGTTTTATGCAGTTGACAGGGGCTCTCACTGCCTGTTTAACATTTGCGCGTCGTCCTGTGTGTCTAACTTGTGAACGTTTTTATGTAGCTCTCAGTTTTTACCCGAGAGGTTGGGAATACAACTCTCACAGATTACGACTGCAGTAAACGTTTTTGTTGCACGTTTCGTTGACAGATGCCGGTCATTTCGGACCACTCCCGAAATGGCTTCCATCTTCATTTTGAGCGAAAACTTGCGTTCTCTGCTTTGAGCGTAATTTGTTTAGGACAAATGCAGCGTAACATCACAATCGTGCGCGTTTAATTACCACTGTCAAACTTGTCCTCTAGTCACTTACTCTTGAAGGTTCTCTCCCATAGTACCATGACACACACGAAGTAGAGAGCGCCATCCGGCGAGCATGCAGCAAACCACACCAAACGGCGCGATGTTTGAAGCAGTGAAATTAAGTTAAAACACCCGCTGCTATCGCACAGTAATCGGGTAAAGGCAATTGAGCGAGCCTGCAAATTTCGTTACGGTTCGAACGGTTGCGTTGCGTTCCGAATAGATGTAGATGGTTGCAGCACAACTAGAGGACCCATCAGGTCTAGGTGCATCCGAATCTGCAGTGTATCTCAAAAGCAGCTAACTTAAACCTTGTACTTAGTCGTCCAAGCAAGGTCAGTAATAGGAAGGCAGCAACATGAGCTGTTACCGGTAAGCGTGTCAATCAGAACAGCAGCGACTGCTTGTTCGGCTGAAGCGGGCGGCTCTTGCTTGGAAGGACGCCGCCATGTGTTTAGGCTAAGTGTGTTCATAAACTAACGCTAGTGCCCTCTTAGCGTTCTTCGCATGAGCACACGGGACCTGTTATTCCTCTAAGCCCGCAATACTAAAACGGTGGACTCAAATACTACTGATCAAATGTTCTATTTTGCTACTGGTCACGGAAACCACTATTGCACCATCGAGGACTCAAGAAGGCTAGCTTGAGTTACATTTATATATTTATTCTTCTTTTTAGAATTCCATGCAACTAAATAACTCATCCTGTTTACGCCTAGGCTCTTTCGTTTATCCCGTAAAGCAAAGTTTCGCTCGATTCATGCCTCCTGAGCGTGTTTCTTAAGATTAGCGCAAGCTCGATTTTCAGCAGAATATTCATCTTCAATAAAGTACTCATTGGCAGTACAGTATCTCGAAGGCTCCACGCGGAAACTAGGGGATGCCTTTCACTTCTAGATTGGCAGTCAAGATTAAGTACTGCTAATTAAAAAAAAGTGACCGGTTTCGTAGACAATTTCCTGCTTGTACCTGGGTTTTAATTTGTTTATTAAAATAATGAACTAAATATAGTCTTTTGTGTGCCGCGTAAAATCGAGCTAGACTAGAAAATTACTCCTCCTCCCCAAAACGACCAGAAAAGGCGCGGAATTAAGAATCATTTTTGCTGCATAACCCAATTTGTAGCCAAATGGTAACTCGAAATGTAGCTCACAATTTTTAACCTTCAAATTTAACGAACAGCCTTGAATCGACTTCACGCAGATTTCTTTACAGGGCTTGAACGGAGAGATATGCGGGAAATAAACCAGAGCCTGACCGTTTCAGCTACTTTTCTGAGCAAGCGTCGCGGGCATAGGAAGCGCAGAGCCACGAGCACCACGCCTTTGCCTCGATACAAACAGCTTCCACACAAGTGAGCTTTTCTTTTTTTTGAAGCTGTCTGGTAGAGCCACCCAGTTACTATAGATTGAGTATGTACCGAACAATTTAGCGGTGCTAACAGGCTCGCATCTATTTTTTGCCCGTATCCAAACTGCACTGCAAACTGCAGTGCAAACTGCGTATGCAAACATCATGTATCCAAACTGCACTTGACACTGACCACGCCTGGTGGACTTCTTATAAGCTCTATGATCTCTTTTGCTCCTTCAGTGCTTTCAATATTACATAGCGTGTTCTTGAAACCATCCTCCTCAACATGCTTACCCATCTTTGTCTGAAAGCGTCCGGCGAACTCATGCCGGCGATCCAGGAATGCCTCACGAATCACTGCGTAACTGTTGAGAACCACCATGGGCTTGTGGGCCACCCAGAGGGTGAAGACGTCTCCATACTTCTTAGACCACTCATTTGCTTTGCACGACAGGCTTTTGACCTTGCGGAGGGCTGTCAAAAGAGGAAACAAGGACTTTTCGTCATCATGCAAGTGTATAGTAATTGAGCTTCCAGTCATCACAACGCGTCCCGTGTCTTTTTTTTATTCGCGACTTAATTTATTCGGTGCCCTGGGAAAGATTACGTAATCTAGCAGAACTTTTTGCTGGGCTAGTTGGTCCATTCTGACATTGGTGAAAACAGCGCGAAAGAAGAAGCCCGAAGACGAAACGAGGAAGTGACAGGAAAGAGCGCTGACTGACAACTGAATTTATTGAGCGAAACTCGCGCAATATATAGGAAGGCAGTGCCAAAGATAGTCAGATGCAGTCAACGTCATATGGTGCAAATAGCCATAAAAGGGATAAAAACAAAACAAGGTGAAAAAGCTAACAGTGAACTGAATATCAGAAGGGATGGTAACAAAATGAAAACTACACTCAATGACTATACACAGTTAATGTCACATGGTGTAAAGAGCCATAAAAGCGATAAAAACATAACAGGGTGAAAAGGCTAAAAGTCAGCAGAAACACAAGGGGATGGTAACAAAAATATACGTGATGACTTAAACAGTTAATGTCATAAGGTGTAAAGAGCCATAAAAACCGATGACATGTGACATTAACTGTGTATAGTCATTGAGTGTAGTTTTCATTTTGTTACCATCCCTTTTGATATTCAGTTCACTGTTAGCTTTTTCACCTTGTTTTGTTTTTATCGCTTTTATGGATCTTTGCACCATGTGACGTTGACTGCATCTGACTATCTTTGGCACTGCCTTCCTATATATTGCGCGAGTTTCGCTCAATAAATTCAGTTGTCAGTCAGCGCTCTTTCCTGTCACTTCCTCGTTTCGCCTTCGGGCTTCTTCTTTCGCGCTGTTTTCACCAATGTCAAAGATTACGTTTTTGGAGCGTTTTTGATAAATTTTTCTGGTTCAGTAATCATTCTGATTATTATTTATTTCAAAACATCAAAGTGAAACGAAGAAATAGGTTATTTAATAATGTTGGACTCGTTGAGGTATTGGATGTCTCATTATCTAAATTTGTTTGCAAACTAAATGTTTCTTGAGAAATCCTCAACAAAATTTCACACAAACAATATTTAAACGCATTTGGGAATATGAAAACACGTCTGCCTATGCAAAAGCAAATGCTTCAAAAAAATCAGTTCTAGTCCGTAGTTTCCCGGCTAGAAAACAATAACTTTATTTATTTTATTTACCGAAAAAAAACAGTGGAAGGACGCAACGACAGAGAGGTACAGAGGACGACGCTCTCCATCAAAGCTGTCCAGCTGTTTTTTTTTCTCGTTAGAACTATCCACCAACTAGCCCAGCTCTTTACCCTAGTGTACCTATTTTATTTATTATGGTACAACGAATCGCCCGTAGGCAGTGTTGCAGGGGGCATGTCACAGAAAGGAAGAACGCGAGCCCTGGTTAAATAAGCAAAAGGTCATTCCAAATGAAGCATGAAAACACAACAAGAACGAAGTTAGTACCATAAAACAAAAAGTAGAGAATCAAGCTTCGAGACATGTAAAGAAATTTGTTACACAAGGAAAAGGCAAAATAAGTATACAATGTAGAGTGCATTGTAAAGTCAGTTAATGACTATGCACTGTCGCAAAGATATCGCCTTAATGCATTTCCAAACTGCACATAACTTGCAGACACCACATCCTGAGGCAGTTTTTGCCCTGCACATAACTTGCAGACACCACAGCCTGAGGCAGTTTGTGCCGTTCGTTAATGCTGCGAGGAAAGAAAGACGACTGGCATACTTTTTCGTTCGGCATGCGATTTCTCATATTTTTCGGTTATTGTCACGGTTTTGTGATATGAGACTAGGTTGATTTAAGAAAACGTAGCGGTTGATCCGATAAGATTCACCTTGATTTAATAGGGGTCAACTTGATTGATTAGAGAACATCTAGCTACGGTGCGACGGATTGCAAGCGTGTCCCAGATGAGCATGTTCTTCAGGGTGGTAACGCTAGTGTTAACCGGAATCGAGTTCATTTAATGGTTCATTTTCAATAGTTGGCCACGTCATTTGGCGAAATAGTCAGGTGAACCCTTGGAAGCGCCGATGGCATCAAATCCTACCAAAATATTGTGGGAATCCTGCAAATGAGACAAATAACACCGCTGAGGTCAATATGTTTCTTTCATCAAAACGGCCCTCGAGTAAAACAAAACGGGGCCAAATCAGAAGCTAACAGCACCTCGGCCACCGATGTTTCGAGCTGCTTCCTCTGGACTTCGCCACCTTCTGCACTAAAGTCAGATGATGAGGCAGCATCCTCAGAGCCACTGCTACTTAGAGTTCCGGCAAAATCAATCGTGCACGCAGCTGAATCGAGATTCACCGTGTTTAAGGGCATATGCCACGCTGACGAAATCAGCCATTCTCAACTTCTACACTGCGTTGATTCACAAGCCGTTCACCAATCACCGCCAGGAGGAAAGAAGTCAAGTTGAAGAGAAGGATAAAACTGGGTTTTCCGGCTTCAAGGCTAACACGCAGTTTGTTCGAGGATGGCGCGAAAGCGTTTGAAATCGGCATTAGCATCCAACGTGAGCAGGCTATGGTCACTGGGCGCGGTAGGAAAAAAAAAGTTAATGATGTTTTCAGGGATCTGGTGTGACGCCTTCACTTCGCATAAGTGGTAATTGATGGCACAGGGAAAAAAAAATTTCCGCTTGTGCCTCGGACAGCCAGTGGCAGGGCATGCGGAGTCTTCATGAGGGCCAAATTTCAGTAGTGGCCGAGATGAGAACATATCTCATATTCTTTGTGAATGTCCAGCGTACAGTTTTGTACGATATTCTATACGCCCTGCGCTGGAACGCATCGATTCACGCCCGCTAACGGAGGTCAAGATTCTTGGACATTGGCCGCGGCGATAATCGGCGGTGAGAGCCTGCCAGGATCTCCTGCGGTTCATAAGAGTGCTGGACCTGCACGCCAGGCCTCGACTTTGCCGAAGCCTTTTCATCTTCTGCTTTTTCTCATCTCTCCCTTTCCTCCTTCAGCTTTATATCCCCCCATCCTTCCCCCCCTCCCATGCAGGGTAGCAAACTGGTTTCATTTACCGGCTAACTTCCCCTCCTTTCATCCTCCTCTTTCTCCTCCTCCCCCTTAGTAGTGGGAAATGACAAAATTACAAGACGCAATTCCTAAGTAGCGTAGGCTAAATTCAACCTTTGTAGATCCCAGAGTTCTGCTTTATAGTTCGTTGAAGTAGTAATATTTAGGTATTGATCGGCAGTTGTGTAATATGGGACTATTGTTTAGTTTTCCCCTTAGCAAATATTTGCTACAACACAGTAATTACACCTTCACCCCGCTTCTCTCAGAATGTATTCTGCACGACACTACGATACTTAATTCCGGTAGTGTAATACCTAAATGCAGTGAAATTCTGGCTAAAAAAGATGCATCGCGAAGACGTGAGAAAGCCCGGAAGAAACATTTCTCTCCAAAGTTCAGATTGCACAGATTGGAACACCGATACCAAGGCGAAAAAATCATTTAAGCACAAGGAGGAACAAAGTTGAGGGTAATCTGCATGCTCAAAGACTCACTGAGCAGGTTCCCCACCAGTGGTAACGGGAAGGGCCCTTTGGGGTACTTAGACACCCTGTGGTAGAAGCTTCCAACCAGATACGAAAGGGCGAAGACCAGAGCAGTGGTGACCCATCGGTAATCCCGGAGAGACGAGACAAGCCATTCGAGGATGATGCTCATCGCTGCGTCGCGCTGCCTAGTGCAGTAGGAGCGGACAGCTCTCTAGTGCGCCTGAAAAAAAGACCACGACGAAACGAAGTGTGAGGAAGATGGCGCGTATTTGACCTAGTTGGAAACAAAAATTTCTACGGGCCGAATATCAGGCATAAGAGAATCAGCGGGTGCACCAAACCAAATAATTACAGTGTGCATAAATGCCGCGCCATGTCGTTTGTGTTTGTCCGTTGGTGATCTCTTTTCTGCACTTCCGTCAGCTATGAGACAAGTAAATAGTACGCAGCTGGTGCAATTCACGGCGCAGCAACAGAGGCGGCATGAGCAGGTGTGCGAGGGGTGGCTGCCGATTCCCAATCCCGGACTTCCACTGGAATACAGTTGTTGTCTTGATGAGAAAAAGCGGTGCTTTAAGGCGGAAGCTACCTTTTTTTAGTGCAACAGTTGGTCAATTCAGTTGCACAAAATACTGCTTAAGGCACAAAACATAAACCGAATAACTTGGGCGAGCCAGAGAGCAAAGAGTAATGCGTGACTTTCCAACACATACACATGCCTCCCTACTGCCACAGCTTTTAGCTATGCGAAAAACAAGAAAAACACGAAGAGCAAAGAAGGTTCACGAACAGCACTTCGATGTCCTCTTACGTGGTTCATGATGCAAAGGATCACATTTTAAGCAAATATGCGTTTCTGTTTGCTCACTGTAGTCTTGATTTACCTAACTACTTAAATGTCTTCTTATTTCATTCTTCTTTCATTTCAGCCTTCTTTGGCATTAGTTGACAAAGAAGTATCGTTTTTAGATAATTCGTGACTTGCTTCATTTCGGTTCTCAGGGGTGCCTTTGTTCGGAGTTCACCACGTGGCATATTGTGCGTTTGGTGATCTTGATTCCGCTAGACCAATGCTCGTTGCTTTGTTTGTTCACTTGATTGTGATGTATATATGTTTTCTTTTTTCAATAAAAAATTCAGTTTCGAGTCAGCGCTCGTCTTTGTGTCCTCTTGCTTCGTCTGTCGTTTTGTTCGCGCTGTTACCTCCCACGATGTCTACTTAAATGTCCCCAAAGGAGCATGCTACAGGAGTAGAAAAATCGCCAGCCTCAGTAACCCCAGCTTCGCGCACTGTTATGTCCTATTAAAAAGAGCTGCAGGATTTTCATTCTTTGTTGTTGCTTTTTTTGCCCAGCGGCCAGAATACACTGTCCTGCGTTTACCAGAAGTACTAAGAAAGAACTTGTGCCCCTACACAAAATATTTGCAAACGCTAACCTGAATGGATGATGCTCAAAATTGCAAGCACATTACGGAAATGGTGCATAGAATCCATCGGGATGGAGACACCGTACGAGGACAGTGTTTCTGCAGGCAGCCGCCACTGTGATTTGGACGCACAAAGCACCCCGTGGAAACTGGGCTTGCGTGTAGGCTTGTACTACACCAGACTTCGTCATGAATCCAGCTTCAAGCATATTTTGATTCAGTGAAAGTCTTTCCATTTATCTGCATTGCATCACACATTTGTAATTTTCACTGACCTTGTCGATTCTATCGTCTTCCTCACAGGTCGTACACTGTTTTGCGTGCATTTTGGGGAATTGCCAAAACAAGCATGAAAGCCGCATTTCATAGGTCTTAAGTGCATCAAAGCCAGGCAAGCTTTCGCAGTCCACTACTAAAAAACTTAGCTGCTTATGTACACCTTTTTAAGTTGCTATCGATTATACCAGTGTCATGGATTGCAGCGCGGCAAATTACGAAGGATGAGTGCACTAACGCTGGTCACTCAACAAAAATAAAATGCAGCATGTATTTCTGATGTACACAATGTGTCGCACAGTCTGAAGAAGATTGTGAGAAAAGTTGGCGTGAAGTTGTTTTTATGCGCCAGGAACAAACTAGGAAACTCTGAGAAAAAGCACTGGAAAAAGTTTGTTAGCTGTTGTGAATACTAGACACCCTTGTCATGTGGCCGATTCTATAGGGGAGGGACAGGCCTCTATATCAACGACCGTCTGCGCGAGCAAGCGAAAGTTATAGAAAACCAGGCCGGCTAAAATAACGGGGTCATAGATTGTTCCAACTGCAAAGACTGTGAAGCATTTATTAATGAGACAATTATTGTCGCCAAATATAAAGACCAGCAGACATCATGGCTCATCAGCGAGGCATTGAACATACTATCGGGGACAAAAGTGGTGTACTCCACGCGGCGGGAGCCGAAGCAACGGAAAACTGCGTTGCAACGCCATCTACAAGCGGCATCTGGGATTGAGACAGCCAATGCATCACGTTTATCATCAGCAGGCATGTTCCTTGGCTCGTTTAAATGTTTCGTGCTTTACCTCGCCAAAATGCCGCAGTTTTTCGTTGCTCCGGCTCCCACCGCGTGGCGCATACCAGTTTTGTTCCCGATAGTACATAACTACGGTGACACACGCGTCAGCCAGCCGTCAGTTGCTCTGATTCCACAACACCTTGCCTGTCTCAGTGACACCTTTTGATAGTTCCCGATGGCGGACTTCGACCCATATGTTTGGCCCCTGGTGTTCTGTTTGCCACGTTTCCTTTATATTGCTGTGCCTTTCCAGTCGCAGCTAGTGATTTGGTTGTTAGTCAGCGTATATGTCTGTGTACTTATGTTTGTCCTATCTGTTAACGCTTTTAAGTCGTTTCCATCAACATGCACCAACCAGTCCGACTAAGCCCTCTTGTCAAAAGAAGTGATGACCTGTGATTTAACCACAGTATTTTTAGTGACCACTACCACTTCCATCTCTGAAGGCGCATAATTAAGGTCGCGTCTTCCCTTAATAGCTAAAGCACGACCACACTACCGTGATATACACGCAAACGGCGTTTTCCTGGCGTTTTCCTGTTTGTGTCAGCTCTAATTCCTGGAATCAGCGCCGGACTTCAAAAGAAGTCGCAGTTAAGTTAGCGCTTGTCGTTAGAGCGTGCGCGCGTTCGTCACGTGGAGGCCGCCGCTGAGGCGTGTTGTCACTATTTTGAGCGGGCTTCCCACGCCCTCCTAAAGCTGTGCTTTGTCGGTTTCTCTGCAAGCGCGGAGTCCCCGATAGCCGGTATTACGCCACTGCAAAAGCTAGGAAGCTCGCGCTAGCAATGTTGGCAGCATTGCTTTAAGCTCACCAGCTATGCTTGAGGCCAATTCGTTGCGTTCAGTGGACGGGAACTTTTTCTCTTTCATCGAAAATCAACCCTTGCCATCGCGGGGAGCACCTGATGCAAAGTTTACTCCGTCCGACTTTGCATTGATTTTAAATGAACAAACTTTGCACTATCATCACCAAAATTAATGTCTGGTCAGGTATTTAGGGGAATCCCCCAAGGTGGAGTATATTTGCAATACGGGAGTAATTACTCATTGACATCCACCCGAGCGCAGCGATAAGGCTGCAAAGGAAATCTAAACAGGTTT
Organism: Amblyomma mixtum; assembly: GCF_055824585.1. Lineage (NCBI taxonomy): Eukaryota > Metazoa > Arthropoda > Arachnida > Ixodida > Ixodidae > Amblyomma > Amblyomma mixtum. Next base: position 84,470,017 of record NC_143016.1, on the reverse strand, counting down.
CTCAGAAACTTCGTAGTTAAAGAAAAATTCCTCCTGGTCCGGGCTTCGAACACGGGACCACCGCTTCACCGGAGCAGTCGCTCTACCAACTGAGCTAACCGAGACGGCAAGCTTATGGTAGGGCGAGAGCGAATTGATCAATAACTCGAAGCGGGAAATGTGTTGTTCAAATGTTTAGGGGAATCCCTCAAGGTGGAGTAGATTTGTAATAAGAAAGTAATTACTCACTGACATCCACCCGAGCGCAGCCATACGGCCAAACGAGCTTTCCTTTGTAGCCGTATGGCTACGCTCGGGTGGATGTCAATGAGTAGTTACTCCCTTATTACAAAGTTAATGTCTTGTTTTCATGGCGCCCTGACAAAGAATTATTATTTTCCTGATTTCATCGGATTTTGGCATAAACGTAAAAATATGCCTTTTCAAGTTAGAAAAGCATCCGCTGTAATACAGAACAGAAATATTTCAATACTTGTACAACGTTGGCTTCATTTGTGAGAACTACGACTCATTGTTTTTCCAGATGCGTTCATTTCATTTCATTCATATTTCATTCACTCTTCCGCAGCGCAAAAGCCGGGCATTTTCATTTTTATGATAAATAAGCAATGTTACTTCTCGCGAAAGTTTAAAAACGTGCCATATGTTCCACGCATGCTTGTAATCACGAGCTTGAGGAGAATTCTGCTTTGTCATCTGTGATACGAAGAGACAGTCATGATCGCCAAAGCTCCACTATTATTGTTTTGGTTTTAGGAGAACAACATCATATCAGCGCAGGTTTTCATCGAGCATTCCCTGACGCAGAGTAATGCAGCACAAAGTATGGTCGTACCGAAAAATTCCGGACAAAGCATTTTTAACGGGAAAAAGTTTATGAGTGCAGTATTCCTAGATATTGTAAGATTTTACTATAACAATCAATCTATTCGCAGCTTTCTCTTCAGAAGGCTTGCATTTTTTTTGCTAGTAACGTTTTTTTCTCTCGTCAAAAGCGTTCCGGTTTGGTTTTCTATGGCTGTCAAAGCTGGTCTATGCGAGCCACGGAAATGCTAAGAGAAGACAGGTTTCGCTACACATCGGAAGAGTCGACCATTACTATCAATATTTCTATACAAGCACCTTGCAATTTTCTAATCATCAAGCTTATTGTGAAAGAATGCTTAGCATGCAAGACGGTAAATGCTGACCGTCGTCACTCACCGAGGCCGAGACTTCCTTGTAAAGTAACGGGCCCACAACTTGTCTGCCGCTCTGCTCGACGTCCTCCCGTGCTGCACCCTCGCGCTGTCGGACACACACCAACAACAATCTGACGTCAACTGTCATACACCCTACGCTTGTGCTGTGAACGCGGCCTTCAAGCGCCGGCGGTGAACGAACACGTGGAATTTTTTTTCCTCCATCATCTAGGATTTGTTTTCTTTTATCTCGACGTTCCTCCTTTCTTCTGCAACCTCCTTCTATCTAATATATACGTTCTATCGAGTGTATATGCGTCTCGAACGCCAAACAACAGATAGTGAGTCACACACATCCGACTGACCGATATATACGAGCGTTGACTTGGAGTCACCATCGGTGCCTTTTAACAACGTTAACAGATGAGTATACACCATTAAGTTGGCGCAGCCGACGCGACTCGATAACGCATGGTGCAGAAAACGAATATTAGATACAAGAAACAGCCTAAAATTTTTGTATATTGTTGCTTAGTGTACGCGGCAAGCTGGGACCCCGACAGACAAACGGAACTGACCGAGAGAACAGTGAAGTGTGCATTTGCGGCTCTGTTAATTTCCATCGAATGGTTTCTGTACGTATTATTGCTGCAGAGTCTGCCTGCCCTTTGTCAAAGCTTGACAATAAAAAGAAAAAAAGAAACTACTGCAAGTTCGCCCAGTGTCAGCATTTGTGCTTGCTTTAAACTTTTCAGATTTAGATAGAGGTGAGAAAAGTTTCCCTTTGCATGAGCCGAACACAGCCTTGTAACTAAGCACCCGTGACTGCATTTCATATGTAGTCGCGGGTCCAGTGTCCAGTGTCCAAGTTATGATGTAATCGAAGAAAAAATTCATTACCTTCACATTGTACCTGTGCGATGTGCCTACATTCCCAAAGCCATTATCAAAATCTTGTTAGATCCGCAAAAATATGAGAAATTAATATGTCGGGAATTAGGAAAAATTAACACTTGGTCTCTTTTGTAAAGTTATTCTGGGTTGCGTGCAATATTGTTGCGTGGAGGCCAGCCGAAAAATGAGGCGTGGTGAACGATGGATAAAAGATTATTTAATGGCCGCTGGCCTAGCGCGAGCGCTCCGTCCCGCGCCACTGCCAGCTTCATCTTCTTCGTAACATTACCCGGGGCCACCGAGTGATCGTCCCGATCGTAAACTGAAGAAGACATGGACGAAGGGATGCGTGACTCAGCGATGGCTTCCAGAAAAGAAGTGGTAAGGTGGTGAAGTGCTGGCCGCCACGGTGGGTGAGATGATAGGCGGATGAGTCCAGGTCCACGAAGCATCCGGGCCGTAGGGTGCCAGGAGCTGACGGCCGAGGTCCTTGGACGCACCGAACGCCAAGGCAGGGGCGCGGTGTCCTCATGTGTGGGCAGGGTCTTGGGTCGGTTGGGTCATTATGGTCGCGGCAACGTCATCAGTTCGTCGTGTCCTGTGGTCCGGGTGGGGGACGGGGCTGGGGTGAGCGGTGAGGTGGGTTCAGGTCCAGCGGGCTGGGTCACTGCCGTGCGGGGCGGACCAGTTACTCACGGCCGACGTCCACGGCAGGCGCAGGACGCCGAAGCTCCGTGACCAGGATGGTGATGAAGGGACCCCAGCACCTCATGCTGCGTGGCGGCCAGCCGAAAAATGAGGCGTGGTGAACGGTGGATAAGAGATGTTTTAATGGCCGCGGCTGGCGAAGGACAAGGTTAATTGGAGAG